>NC_090750.1:27564668-27617168 GCF_036898095.1 Palaemon carinicauda | reverse complement strand
CACCCTTGACTATGGAACCTTCAAACCCTGACTCCCCATCCCCTGGATATGCTGAATCCCCCCAGGTACCGTTGACGACCTCTGATGATTTGAATAGGGAAAATTCTGTTTATGACCTTGGAATGGGAAAGGACCATTCTGCTAGTGTTACAAAATCGAGTAATTTGGGTAACACAAGGAAACTTCGAATCCTTCATGTTACCCAAATTCCAATAGAGACAAACTACGATGATCTATATACTGTAAAGCATTTGAATGGTATGGATGTATAAAAGAAATAAGGATGAAACTTGAAGCTGAAAAATGGGATGCATGGATATCTTACAGTAGTGCAATAAGCAACTTGAATATAATTAGAATTAATAACTTGAATGTCGCGGCTGCTCTCTGTGAGAATATAATTAAAATTAATAACTTGAATGTCACGGCTACTCTCTGCGATAAGGTACCAAAAGATTTTTATGCGTATAGTCCTGCCGATTGGTTGGAAAAAGACGCAGATTAAGTTATGCTCTCCCAGAGAAAGCCAAAACCACCGATGTGGCCTATAGCTGAATCAAAGGGGGTTACAGGGAATTATTTTAAAATATGCAAATTAATTCAGAAATAAAGTAGGAACTATTGCACCAGGGGATATATCTCGTTTTGAAAAAACTAGTTTCCTTATCCTTGCTAAATCAAGTACACAGTCTGTAATACTGTCCAACAAGAAAACAAGTAATGATGACATTACGTTAGATGTCAAACCCCACCTAAATTTTAGCTACGGAACGGGGTTAGTTTTTAACAGAGATCTGTATGAATTTACAGAGGAGGAAATACTGGCCATGTGTCCACTAAATGTATGGAAAGTTCACAAAGTCTCAGGTACATCAATGATAATCCTTACATTTCAGGATGCTGGTGTACCATTCCATATTACTATTGAAAACAAAATAATTAAAGTACGACCTTTCAAACAGAAGCCACTGCAGTGTTTTAATTATTTTAAATTTGGACACCCATCTAAGGTTTGCAAAAGTGAAAAAATATGTGGTATTTGCTCCAAATCTTACCATGGAGAATGTGCACTTGGAGAGAGGTGTTTAAATTGCAACTTTAGTCATAAATCCACAGACAAGAGCTGCGAGTGGCATAAGTTGGAATAAGCTGCCCTTAACAAATCTAGTTTGGAACATATAAGCGAGGGACATGCCAAAAGACCATTAAATAAATCAAATAGCTATGCTAAGGCATTAAAATCAAACCCACCTAGTACTGCCAATAACTCCAGAAAAAGAAATATACCATCTGATAAAAAGTCAAATGACGAGGTAAGCATATTACCTCCTGAGGCTTTACCACGGCGTATTAACACTAAGGCATTGCCCATGTATGTACAAACCCTCGTCCCCCATTACAAAAACTAGTACCAACTTCTCACAGGCCATGTCCTTGCCTGATTTGATGGAGGTTCCACTTAAAACCAACTTACTTGATGCACCTGTAGTTGGAAAGGGTGCAAAAACCTAGAATCCCACCATCTATTAATCGTAAAACAGAGAGCGCTCCATCTCTCTACCCCCCCCCCCCCCCCCATTAGAAACATTAAGGTTATGACATCAAATAAATTTGATGTTTTGTCTGTTGATGTTTCTAATGAACCAGAAGATAAACTGAATAAATCAGAAATTCAAGTTGAGGTCCACCATCCGCACAAATAGATCAAAAGGATACAAAGAAAAACACAAACGTAAAACAAAACATAACAAGACCATCTTTGAAGAAACCTACAGGTAATGATGTTAGATTAAAAACTGCTAATGAGACGACCTCATCCAAGAAGTCCTCCAGAAGTAATCCTTAGTTTTCTCCTCCATTTTGCAATGTAATTGTCAGGGTTTAAGTGCCAAATATGAACTTAAGCTCCTAATTCATGAACATTCCCCCATAATATTATGTCTACAGGAAAGTAAGCTTGATGCTAACACTCCTAGTCCTCGAGAGTATGTTAGCTATAGAACACCATATAATCAACAAGCAGGGAGCCATGGCGGAAGTCTCATGTACGTTCATCGAGATGTTCCCCAAATACCTATTTCTATTTGTACTCCCCTGCAGGCAGTGGTTGTACAAATTGATATAGGGAGAAAATATACAATATGCTCTCTGTACTTACCTCCAAATGATAATATTTTACAAGATGATTTAATAGAGGTCATTCAACAACTCCCTCAACCTTTTCTCTTACTGGGAGATATGAATGGTAGATATCCTTTATGGGGTGATGTTTTGGCAAACACAAGGGGCAATATCTCATCAATTGTAGAGAATGAGGATGTGGGACTCCTTAATACAGGAGAGCCCACGCACTTCCATGTTCAGACAGGTACCTCGTCATGCATTTACCTTTGAATTGCAAGCTCTAACTGCCCTCTTGATTTTGATTGGAGGACATTAGATGATTGGCATACTAGTGATCATGAACCAATCATTATAAACACCAACAAGGGTCCACCTTTACAAAGATCGCCATGATGGAATCTTGACAAGGCAGACTGGAGTGCAGAAGAGTTTGAAAGTATTGATGATGCCATAGACCTACTGAATGGAACCCTCAATACAGCAGGAATCAATTTGATTCCCAAAACCACAGGACTATTCAAAATACGACCAGTCCCGTGGTGGTCTTCAGAGTTAACAAGCCTTGCACAGAGCCACTAGAAAATCTCTGACTAGATTGCGTAGACGCCGTATGGATGAAAATTTAATAACATACAAAAAATGTAGAGCACAGTTCCGTCGTGCCATTAAAAAAGCTAGACGCCAATCTTGGGTGGCTTTTGTTTCCTCTATTAATAGTAGAACACTACCATCTTCTGTATGGAGGAAAATAAGAAAGATTGCAGGCAAATTTACCCCAAACCCACCACCAGTGTTGAAAGTGAATGGTCCGTATGTGACTGAAGGAAATGAAGTTAGCAATGCCCTGGCTGACCATTTTTCAAATGTATCGTGCAAGAGTGTAGCAGCTCCTGGTCACCAGTACAGGAGCATTGAAGAAAAGAAAATTTTAAATTTTGCAACAGGAAGGGAAGAATCGTATAATTCTCCTTTTACTGAAAGAGAACTTGATTCCGCACTTGCTACTTGTAACGATACAGCCCCTGGACCCGATGGAATTCCATAGGCAATATTTAAACCTGTACGTTTTAATACAAAGTTATTTATTTTAAGCATTATTAATAGAATATTGCATAATCATAGTTACCCAAGTGTTTGGGAACTAGCCATTATTTTAGCGTTTTCAAAACCCAGTAAGGACAAGTTTTTAGCAGCAAGCTATCGACCTATTGCATTGAATTCTTGTTTATGTAAAATCATGTAGAAGATGGTCAATGCAAGGTTGATGTGGTATCTTGAAAAGAAGGGTATTTTATCACCGATTCAGTGTGGATTCAGAAAAATGCACGCAAAAACTGATGTCTTGATACGACTCGAGTCCTCTCTTTGTGAAGCCTTTGCTTCCAAACAGCACCATTTGACATCTTTTTTTGGCTCAGCCATGTCGTCCTGATGGAAGGTTCCTTTAGGTAGCTTTCTAAGGGTTATTTGGCTACAGTGATACTTCCTGAGAATTAACCACAGGTTTCCAGAATTCTAACTCCTGGGGCGAGTATCCTTAATATAACTTTTAAGGATATCGCATAATATCAGGGGACGTATTTCTTTATACAACACATGACAATCTTCACCCCGAATAGAGTTTTCGCTTTGAGGGGGAAGAGTGGCGAATTTGAAGGGGAGCCGTTATCAAGGATACCTGGTGGATCCCCTCCCCGTACTACTACGGTGTACTATTCCTTTAATAGTAGCTAATTAAACATGGTGTATCTCCCACGTTGCTCTCGGTTTTGTTACTGTTTCAAGGATTATTACAATGTTATCTCCAGCATCTTCATCCTCTGGAAAGTTGAGTATTTAATCTTTCCTGTGTATAATTTTTGGCTTCCTTCTCACAGTTAAATTAGCATAATTTAGATGTGTTTAGTGGAGCAGAGCCAGCACCGGAAGCGGCCATTTTGGGACTGCTGTCGTACGCCATAAATGCTTTTAGTTAGTAGTATGACGTTCCCGGTATTTAGCTATAATGAAATTCTAGCTGCTTAGGCAAATTATACTAGTGAAGATAAGATTTACACATGTAATATTTCCTCTTCTGATAAAACGTTTCGATCGTATACGATAGGGCCTCGGTGGTACTAGCATAGCCGAGATCCCGACTTGAGTTAGGTTAGCCTAACGCATTTTAGTATATAGTAACGTTATCCCCGTTTATCCTCTCGTATCGTTTTATTAATTCAATCGGAGATATAAAATATCTCCTAGAATTACTATCATAATTTGATACTCTTCTCTTTTAGAGAAATGAGGATAAACCCTTCCTTCCCCCTGAGTGCCGCCAGCCCCGCTGGCAACCCTATTTTTCGTCCTGCCATAGAGTAGTGTACTCCGGCTTGACTAAGATAGTGTTTCTGTCCATCCTCTTTGCTGGTGAGTATCCCCGCTTTAAAATACGAAAGTAACTCAGGGTATTTGGTCTTGTTGCTGGCAACACTACCGATGGGGGATTGTCATTCCCCTGCCGGTTACACCGTTGCCTGCATAGGAAGCCCGGCTTCCTTAGTCCACAACCAAAAATGGTAGTACAATTGTCGCCACCTTTCTCCCTTGTGGACTAGAAGACGTCTTATATCCGGCAATGTCTCAGGCTAAGGAATTTTTATTCCTTTGCCGCCCAAGACGGCGCCGGCATAGGGAACTATGTTTCCTTGATTTGCAGCTGAAAGCAGGAGGCATACCTGCCGCCTTCTTTCTATGCAAAATATAAGACTCTTTCCCTTCCCCCTTCTGTCCTACCGTCACGATCCCTGTGGCCGGTATTCTACAATCACCCCGCTTGCCTTGCTGACTACGATACCGGCCGGGCTCCTACAAAGGCGGTTAGATTGCCGCTTCGACCTTCCCCCTAACGGAAGCAATGCTCCGGGAAAGGTTGAGCCGGCCCTGACGGCTGCCGGTGGGAAACCCACTACAACTTTGAGTGTTCTTCAGTCCTCCCTTGGACTGCCATCCAAAAACCCTGTAACCGGCAGTGCAACCGGCAACAGAAATTATGGCTGGATGGAAGCTAGAATCTATACATTCTCTCTCCTTCCATTTGAATTCTCATTCCGGAAAGAAGGCAGTAGAGACAGTAGTCCATACAACTCTATTATTGTACTAAACTATGATGATACGACAGTCCTTCTCTCCATTCTTTCTCTCTCTGTCCCGGCAGTATGCTGGCAGAACTACAGTACAGTGTATGATACAATACAGTAGCCAGAATTCCTGCGGTATAAC
This sequence comes from Palaemon carinicauda, assembly GCF_036898095.1. Taxonomy (NCBI): domain Eukaryota; kingdom Metazoa; phylum Arthropoda; class Malacostraca; order Decapoda; family Palaemonidae; genus Palaemon; species Palaemon carinicauda. The sequence continues at coordinate 27,611,783 of NC_090750.1, read as the reverse complement.
AATACAGCAGTTAGAAAACTACAGTATATAATACAGAAGTACGAATTTCCAACATACTCTGCGTGTCCTGTCATAGTCCATTGTTGAGACCGCTTAACAAAAGTTGAGGTGAAGCATTCCTTCAACATTCTGATGTATCCTAGATCATCAGAACACCAATAATTACCCTGCAGTATTAATATTTCACTTGTGGGGGAGTTAGTGTTAGTATACACTGACTCCAGTTCTAAGTACTAGAACTTTCCACCCTGTATTTTCCCGAATAAGGAAAATAAAAAATATTAATATTGAGGAAGGTCACAGCAATTGCCTGGACAGGAAACACAGATATGTGTCGTTCCTATTTCCTTTCTAGCTTACTATCCTAAGCTATATTAATAATAGTAATGATTACTATTTAATGCATGTGAATATATTTATCAGTGTGATAAATTACCCCATACTCATTTCACTCTTTCTTTCCTTACAGGAGGAGCCTATGGTGAAATGCACAATCATGTACTGCAACCACAAAAGCAAGAGCTTTTGTGGCCACGAGATGTGCAGGTCTCATGCCCCCTGCTCCATCGCAACTGAAACCCTGAGGTATTGGGATCCGAAGGGTTGCACCGTCCGCTCAGTCTAGATGACCGATGGTTTCGGTGATCTCAAGACGACGCAGTCGAGGGATACTGTTAGGGAAATGCTTCGAAGGTGGGTAAGAGGGTTTCAGAAGAACTCTCCGGGACCTTACCTGCCAAACGAAGCGATGAGAAGCCTCCAAAGTTATCTGTTATTTTGCACAAGTTAGCAAGAAGAGGAGCTTTTAGCACTTGTTGGAGAATTGGTAATGTTACTCCTCTATGTAAATGTGTTTGTGGTAGCTCAAGTCCCACTGATTACCACCCAATTTCCATAACTCCCATATTATCTAAAGTTTTTGAACGTCTTCTGGAATAACGTCTTAATAGGTTTGCTGAAGGTAATCACCTACTCCCTAGTTTGCAATATGGTTTTCGTAAAGGCCTTGGAGCATGTGATGCCCTTCTTACAATGTCCAATGCTGTACAAAAATCCTTTGATTGTGGTCAGAAAGTTTTCGTATTGATTGGCCTTGATTTTAGTGCTGCCTTTGACCGTGTTAATCATGAGGCCCTTGTTTTCAAACTGAAACAGTTGGGAGTGGGTGGGTCGTTTCTTAACATTATTACTGATTTTTTAAGTAATAGATCTCAGAGTTGTTTTGATGGGCTCCATAGTGGTTATAGGAATGTGATATCTGGTGTTCCACAGGGTAGTGTTCTTGGCCCATTACTTTTGATACTATATACACATGACATGTGGTTTGGCCTAGAAAACAAGCTTGTTGCATATGCAGATGATGCTACTCTCTTTGCATCAATTCCATCCCCTGAACGTAGATCTGGGGTTGGTGAATCCCTTAATAGAGATTTAGCTAAAATTAGTGCATGGTGCAAATTATGGGGTATGAAGTTGAATCCTAACAAAACTCAAAGTATGATTGTAAGTAGGTCAAGGACGGTGGCTCCTCAACATCCGGATCTCAGTATTGATAATGTTTCTTTAAATTTGTATGACTCTTTTAAAATTTTAGGTGTGATTCTCGACAGCAAATTTACTTTTGAGAAACACATTAGGTCTGTCTTCTTCAATTGCACAAAAAATTGGCTTATTGAGAAAGTCTTACAAGATTTTCGGTGATCAATCTATTCTGAATAAGTGTTTTAATTCTTTCATTCTACCTTGTTTTGAGTATTGTTCTCCTGTCTGGTGTTCAGCTGCTGATTCTTATCTTAATTTGTTGGACAGAAACTTACGGTCTATTAAATTTCTTATTCCTAATCTATATATTAATCTTTGGCACCGTCGTTCAATTAGTTCATAATGCATGTTGCATAAGATTTTTCATAACTCTGACCATCCTTTATATTCAGATCTCCCTGGACAATTCTATCCTGTTCGTAATACTAGGCAGGCAGTTAATTCTAATAGCCAGGCCTTCTCCACCATGAGGCGCAATACTACACAGTATTCTAGAAGTTTTATTCCAGCTGTTACCAAGTTGTGGAATGATCTTCCTAATCGGGTAGTTGAATCAGTAGAACTTCAAAAGTTCAAAGTTGGAGCAAATGTTTTTATGTTGACCAGGCTGACATGAGTTTTTATTGTTCATATATGACATATCTGTTTTTGACGTTAATAGTTTATATAGGACATATCTGTTTTGACGCTGTTACTGTTTTTAGAATAATATAGTGTTAATTTATTCTCATCATTTATTTATTTCCTTATTTCCTTTCCTCACTGGGCTATTTTTCCCTGTTGGAGCCCCTGGGCTTATAGCATCTTGCTTTTCCAACTAGGGTTGTAGCTTGGCTAATAATAATAATAATAATAATAATAATAATAATAATAAGGCTCAATCCGACGCGGTTGTGCCTCAGGCACAGGTCAAGCCTCCCTTCATACCACTATCGATAGAGGCTGACATCATCAAGGCTCTAGAAGGCATGGACAGCCATCAAGAACGGATGTCAGAGGTGTCCTCAGACACTGAAAAGGACCTTCTACAACAAAGTCCTGAAGAAGAGGTGGCCCAGCCACTTGAGGAGGAAGAAGGATCCATATCGACAGTGACGGAAGACCCTCTACTGTCTGTGACGGCACATCAACCTGTGCCGTCAAACTCTTCGGCCCCAACCCCGCAACCGGACACGCTGTTATCCAAGGGCGAAGCGCTCATGGCGCAGCTTCAATTGATGATGGAATCAATGCGCAAGGAGCAGCAAGAGATGACGAGGGAAGTCAGAGAAGCACGATGCTCAGCCGCTTTCAGCGGCTCCCACAAGTGTGTCAGAGTCTCTGACTTACCACAATGCTCCGAAACCAACCCCTAGAGGTATGCGGAGTTTATGCCCATGATGAATGGGAAACTACATCTCTGAGAACATGGGCGCCAAACCCCTAGATGATTTCCAATTCTGGCCCAACATCTCGGCTTAGCCGGAATGCTTCGTGAGATTGTGGGATGAACCAGCTTCTAAAGAAGAGACGGAACCTAAGGAGGTTATGATCTTTGATCATGATAAGGCATAGGCTCTCTTGACAAGTAACCTGAAGGAAGCCGGTTATACAAATTCGAAGGTTTCTGTTTTGAGCAAGAGGCACCCTACCTTCCTTGCTCCTTCCTCCAGAGCTTTTCCTTTTTCGGTCAAAGCTCTCCACTGCGTGCTAAAAGCAGTTGACGCGGGCAAACCATGCCCGCGGTAGAGGAATGTAAACCATTGTCTCTAGCTCTGCCTACCTGCGAGAAGGATTGGAACGAGGTTCATCTAACCTTCTCAATCTCAAAACTGGATCCAGACATAGCAGGACAACAGTTCAACGAGAACCTTCTAAAGTTGTCTGATCATCTTCTGAGAAGGGAACAGGAGAGAAAAGAGAGACTAGCCACCTCTTTGTCCCTCCAGAACTGTATGGAGATGTGTGCAGGAATTTCGAGTGCCCCAGATATGTACACGGTCCTAGCCAAGATGCACATGGCTACCCTTGTAAAGGACATGTACGCTTTCGTGAAGGCCAGGAGGGCCTGCAGAGAGCACGTGTTTGCCAATGCAACGGTCAAGCACGAGCCCAGGAAGTTGATTACTTCATGTATCTGGGGCAAGGACCTCTTCCTCAAAAGAAGCAGTCCAAGAGGTAGTTGCTAAAGCTGCCATGGAGAATAGGAACCTTCTCCAAAAGTGGGGCATGTCTTCCAAGAGGAAATCATCCTCTGACACTGGTCCCCAAGCCAAGAATAGGAAGACAAAAGAGCTACATGTGCCTCATAGATCTGCACAACATCCCACGGTTACCATGACCACAGTGCCCCAAATGGTTGCCCAGCCGCAAACCACCTTCCAAATGGTGCCCCAGCAGTTGGTTGCTCAGTCACCAGCCTTTAACCCAGGCTTTGAGAGGCACACCACTACCTTTCGCCCGAAAGGTAGAGGATCTAGAAGAGGTTCCTCAAGAAACCCCTCAAGGGGTAGAGGAGGACGTGTTCAGGGTAACAAACCCTCCGGATCATCTCAACAAAGAGATGCTCCATGTAGGAGGAAGACACTTCTACTTTCGGGATCGTTGGACCTTCGATCCCTGGGCCCACAGCCTAATCAAGAATGGACTAGGGTGGAAATGGAACAAAACTTCAACCCCTTTTCCTCAATTCTTCCAACACTCCACCCCCTTATTGAAAGAATATACCTTAGAACTCTTGAACAAAAAGGTAATAAGGAAAATAAAGTCCAACAAATTCCAGGGAAGGCTGCTTTGTATTCCTAAGAAAGACTCGGACAAACTCAAAGTCATTCTAGTCTCCACTCAACAAGTTCATTTGAGAACAAGTTGCGGATGTTAACCCTACAACACATAAGGACCCTGTTACCAAAAGGGGCGTATACGGTCTCAGTAGACCTAGCAGATGCTTATTGGCACCTACCAGTTAGCCGCCCCATCTCCTCCTACCTAGGATTCAAGCTACAGAAGACAAATTATGTCTTCACAGCCATGCCCTTTGGACTAAACATAGTCCCAAGGATATTCAGAAAACTTGCGGACACAGTCGTCCAACAGCTACGCTTAGAAGGCATTCAGGTAGCAGCATACCTGGACGACTGGCTGGTGTGGGCAGCATCCAAGACGGTTTGTCTGCAGGCAGCCACGAAGGTGATCCAGTTCCTGGACCATCTGGGCTTCAAGATCAACTACAAGAAGTCTCGCCTCTCTCCAGTTTAAGAGTTTCAATGGTTAGGAATCCATTGGAACTTGCAGTCACACCACCCCTCCATTCCACCGAAGAAGAGGAGAGAGATTGTGGGTTCTGTCAAGAGACTACTGAAATCCAACAAGATTTCAAGACACCAACAGGAAAGAGTACTGGGCTCTCTCCAGTTCGCAGCAGTAACAGACCCAGTGCTGAAAGCACAACTGAAGGATGCGTCAGGAGTCTGGAGAAGATACGCATCAAACGCTCGAAGAGATCAACAGAGATTGACGCCGACGTTACTGCGATCGCTTCTAAGGCCATGGTCGAAGGTCAAGAGCCTAACAAGGACAATTCCCTTACAACCACCTAAACCTTCAGTAGTCATCCACACAGATGCCTCACCGGAAGGATGGGGAGGGCATTCCCATCAAAGGAAAGTACAAGGGAACTAGTCACACCAGTTCAAGACCTTTCACATCAACATTCTGGAAGCCATGGCAGTCTTCCTGATGTTGAAGAAGCTATCCCCTCACAGATCAGCCCACATCAGGCTGGTCTTGGACAGCGAGGTAATAGTGAAATATCTTAACTGACTAGGCTGGAGATCGCCCTCCATCAATCACGTGATGTTGGCCATCTTTCGCTTGGCAAGGAAGAAAAGATGACACTTATCAGCAGTTTACTTGCAAGGGTTCCGCAATGTGACGGCGGACTCTCTATCCAGGCGAAAACCGATAGAGACAGAATGGTCCCTGGACGCAGACTCATTCTCCTTCATCTTGGAAAAAGTCCCGGAACTGCAGATCGACCTCTTTGCAACGAGCAACAAGAAGCTACCTCAATATGTGGCCCTATACGAGGACCCTCGGGCAGGAACGACAGACGCTATGTCCCTCGATTGGAACAGATGGAATCATATATATCTGTTCCCACCAACAAATCTCCTGCTGAAGGTCCTTAATAAGCTGATATCCTTCAAGGGGACAGCAGCACTAGTGGCCCCCAAATGGCCCAAGAGCAATTGGTTCCTTCTAGTGATAGAACTAAAGCTGAGACTGTTTCCTCTACTAAATCCAGTTCTTTTTATAGTTTATATATGACATATTTGTTTTTGACGTTAATAGTTTATATATAACATATCTGTTTTGACGTTACTTTTTTTAGAATGATTTATTGTTAATTTGTTCTCTTCATTTATTTATTTCCTTATTTCCTTTCCTCACTGGGCTGTTTTTCCCTGTTGGAGCCCCTGGGCTTGTACCATCCTTCTTTTCCAATTAGGGTTGTAGCTTGGATAGTAATAATAATAATAATAATAATATCCCAACTGGTTCAGAAGTCGACTGTCTACCCTTCATTATTGAGAACCGGAAACCTACATCTCGTGATTTTCTTGCCTTAGCGGCCAAGAAAAGGTTCGGGATCTCAAAAGCCATCGACTGTATAGAAGAATACAAGTCAAAGTCAACCAGAAGACAATATGAATCGTTTTGGAAGAAGTGGATCTCCTTTGTCAAAGCTGACAGACCGGCAGAAATCTCGATAGACTTCTGACTTTCCTTCTTCATCCACCTCCATGAGCAAAGACTGGCTTCCACTACGATAACTACGTGTAGGTCAGCTTTGACTAGACCTCTTCTTTACGCCTTCCAGGTGGACCTGTCGAACGAAATCTTCAATAAGATTCCGAAAGCATGCGCTAGACTCAAACCAGCAACCCCTCCAAAACCCATATCATGTTTCTTGGACAAAGTCTTGCACTACGCTTCGAACAACGAAGATTGTACCCTAAAGGATCTAACACAGAAAGTGATATTCTTGTTTGCTATAGCCTCAGGGGCTAGAGTTAGTGAAATAGTGGCCCTATCTAGAAACAAGGGCCATATTCAGTTACAGAAGAGGGAGAACTGACTCTCTTTCCCGATCCTACCTTTCTCGCCAAAAACGAGCTGCCCACCAAATGTGGGGGTCCTAGGAGAATCTGCCCTCTGAAGGAAGATGTCTCTCTGTGTCCAGTAGTGTCTTAAGGTCTATCTCTGAAGAACTTCAGACTTCAAGGAGGGACAGCTCTTCCTATGCAAAACCTCAGGATCAAACTTATCCTTAAAACAACTGAGGGCGAAACTCGCCTACTTTATTCGCAGAGCGGATCCTGACAGTACAGTACACCCGCAGGTCACTATCCAAGAAAAGTTGCTTCCTCGCTGAACTTCTTTCAGCAGATGGACTTTGATAGACTCCGCTCATATACTTGGTGGAAATCTTCTAGTCTTCTATAAACATTACATGAAGCAAGTACATGAAATAAAACACTTTGTGGCGGCGGCAGGTAGTGTTATAAAACCTGATGTCTAGTGCTGCGATGAACAGTGAACTGTTTGGAACTTAACAGTAGACTTGGTGAACAGGTATTAGCATCCTTGAGTGTAATACCCGTCAATAGAGATCACTATAGTGAATCTCGGACTGTTCTATATAGGTGTAGAATCTAACCAATAACACCAGTGCCTTGTGAACATTCGTACACAGTGTTGAAACATATCCAACATCTAAGTGAAATCAATCAAATAATTTCACAATACTGAGTGGCACCTGTGACTAACCCATATATGTATTTCTTCCCTTACAGGTTACAACTATATATATACCCAAAGATGTTGAATTGTCAAACTATTCTATTTACGATATATTCATTGCTGTATTTTTACATTTGTTTATACAAATAAATACATAAAATGTATCTGCGTCTTACTCGCCCTGCATGAAATCGAATAAATGATTCAGAGCCTTTTATTTTCTTTCCTTATAATAAATATACTTATGAGTATATCTCTGTAAGAACAACCTGGTGATCGCTAAAAAAGTTCCACCTTGTTCCTACGAAATACAACTTTGACGCCTTATAGTCGGTATCGACAATTTCCCTGCAGGGGGCAGGAAGCCCTAAGTTAGTTCCAAACTTAGTGGATATGACAAATAATGGTAATGTCATATATATTAGGTCTGGGAGGCCATATAATGAAATTAGTCAAAGTAAAGGCACTTATGCAAACCCACAGATATAGTACTTTCAAGTAATTCTCTGGTAAACTTCCATCGGGACGACATGGCTGAGCCCAAAAAATGGATTTTGAGCAAAGTGAAAAATCTATTTTTGGATGATATGGCCATGTCATCCTGATGGACCCTCCCTCCTTTATAAAAGGAATATACAAACTATGTAACAAAGTCCCCACCCAAAACTACTCTATCTGCGGCTATCCATGCTTAATTGCAACAAGGAATTGTATGCCGTAGTAGTACGGGGATGGGATCCACCGGGTAACCTTGATAACGGCTCCCCTTCAAATTTGCCACTCTTCCCCCTCAAAGCGAAAACTCTATTCGGGGTGAAGATTGTCATGTGTCGTATCACGAAATACGTCCCCTGATATTATGTGATATCCTTAAAAGTTATATTAAGGATACTCGCGCCAGGAGTCAGAATTCTGGAAACCTGTGGTTAATTCTCTGGGAGTATCACTGTAGCCAAATATCCCTTAGAAAGCTACCTAAAGAAACTTTCCATCAGGAAGACATGGCCATATCACCCAAAAATAGATTATTCGCTTTGCTCAAAATCCGTTTTTTTTTTACCTTGAAAAGGCATGTGATATCACATGGAGATATGGTATACTTATAAAAATTCATGAATTAGGATTAAAAGGAGAACTACCACTATTTATTCTGTCATTTATTTCGCATAGAGTTTTTCAAGTGAGAGTGGGGGAAACTCTATCAGAGAGTAAGTGTCAGGAAGATTGAGTTCCTCAGGTGAGTGTGCTGAGTGTAACCCTGTGTGCACTAGCAATTAATGGGATATCCTCAGTCATTCCCTGGTATGTTCTCTCAACATTATTTATGGATGATCTCTCAATATCATTTGCTGGAACTAGAATGACAATGGTTGAGACAAAAAATACAACTCTATTGAGAAAATTATCCAGTGCTCCGATATGAATGGATTTAAGTTCTCGACAAGTAAAACTACCATCGTCCATTTTTGTCGTATCCGGGGAGTACATCCAGACAATGGATACCATGTTTAAGTGAAGCTAAATTTTTAGGTTTGATATTTGAATGTAGGCTTACATGGGGTTCTCACTTAAAAGCATTAAAAGCTAAATGTCTCGAGGCTCTGAATATCTTAAAAGTATTGTCCCATACATCATAGGGGCCAGACCGCAATACTATCTTAAAATTATACAAGGCCTTGATTTTTTTTCAAAATCAGTTATGGATGTGAAATATACGCCTCAGCCACCCCGAGCCGGTTAAAGATACTGTATTAGATTCAATACATCATGCTGGTATTAGATTGTCCACAGGAGCATTTAGAACCTCACCTATCCCAAGTCTCTTTGTTGATGCTGGAGAATTACCTCTAGACCTTTACCGAATGTCTGCTATTATTCGATATTGGTTTAGATTGTAAAGACTCCCTAATTCTTTAGCCTTTCAGACTGCAAGCCTTGTAAAGCACTCAACATACTTTGAGTTGCACCCAAAATTTCTCCAATCTTATAGGTTTCGGGTGGAACAATTATTAAACAGCCTTGATAAAATTAAAAGTAAGGTGCTTCCATTTAAGGTATCATTAAAGCCTCCATGGAAATTACCTGACGTATCTTTTTGTAAATATTTTATTGGAGTTAAGAAGAATATGTCTGACTTAGAATCCCAGTCTCTTTTTGTGGAACATGTTGTAGAACATAGGGGATCGAATTTTGTATATACTGATGGCTCCAAATCTGATGCTGGCGTTGGATTTGGAGTACATAGTAATGATTTTAATCGTAGCGGTGCACTTCCTCCAGTAGCTTCAATATTTACTGCCGAAGTGTATGCCATACTAACCGCTGTTGAGAAAATAGTGTTGGAAAAGGAGGGTAGTTTTACCATTTTTAGTGATGCCAGGAGTGTCCTTCAAGCTTTAGAAGTTTTTAATTCTAGTAACCCTCTAGTTTTAAAGATTTTAAAATGGCTTTCTATTATTGAACTGAGAGGTTTAAGGGTTCAATTTTGTTGGGTTCCAGCACATGTGGGTGTGTGTGGGAATGAGAAGGCAGATTCATTGGCGAAAAATGCTGCATCCGAGTTGCTGCCAAGAAGGTACCCCATTCCGTATACTGATTTCCTACCTAACATCAAGAAATTGCTTTGCAATAAATGGTAACAGCATTGGGATAGTCTAGATAGCAATAAAATGAAAGAAGTAACAAATGTCATATCTCCTTGGAGGTATAACATGATGCCCCGAAAATGGGAGACGTCTCTTTCTCCTCTCTGTATTGGTCACACTCGGTTGACACACGAATTTCTGCTGAAGGGCCAACACCAACCATACTGTGATAACTGTTTAGTACCTCTAACAGTGAGGCATTTGTTGACCGAATGCCCCAATTATAATAACTTTAGGAATAGATATTTGTTTGAGGCTCGAGGTGAGGGTGGCGGGCAATCGCCACCTACACGCGCCCACAAGGATGCTCGCCTGCGCCCATCTCCCACAGCAGCTACGCATCGCCAGCCTGATGTGCGCCCACAAGAGGCGCGCCAACGAGCACAGGTTACGGCTGCGCGCCCGTGCGCAAGGGATATCTCTCCTGCGCGCGCGCGCCTGACGACATTATCTGGGGCGCACGATATCTCGCCCGCACGGGCTCTTTATCCTGATCGTGCGCGCCCGCGCGCGAACATTCACCCTCGCCCGCGTGAGCGCGCAAACAGCTTCCTGCGCACTCTCCGATGTCTCCTGCGCATGCTCCTACGTGCCATCGCTCGCCCGCGCGCATTACCAGTCTCCCGCGCGCACGCACACGCGCCAGCAGTCTACCGCGCGCATTACCAGTCTCCCGCGCGCACGCACACGCGCCAGCAGTCTCCCGCGCGCGACCCCGGGTATTCCCCATCGCGCGAGCGCCAGCGCGCTTGTCAATATCCTCCCACGCTCGTGGCTGTAGAACAACGAGCGGCAAGGTTGCCATTCTCCGCCCCCCTTCCAAGCGCAGAACAGCGCGCTCGCCGGTATGGGGGAAGGTTCCAGAAAGGTCCAGGGACATTTCTTCTTTGTCTTCTTTTTCTTCTCAGGCGAACCCCCCTATGGAAACTCCTCCCAGGGATCGGGCGATCCCTGTCCCTCCAGAGGGAGTGTCTGACAGCGCAGCCATCAGCCAGCAGCTTTGGTTTGGGGCACTGATCAGAGCGGTCACACAGGCTGTCAAGCCTGTTCTCTATGAATTGGGCCACAAATCCTTTGTTGCGTCTACTCAACTGAAGAGAAAAAGAGGAGTTTCGGACGCGGTGACTTTTCCGAGGACTAAGCTGTCTCTTCGTAAGCCTTCAAGGCAGGCCCTCTCCCCCCTTCAGACTTTTTCTCCCTCCCCTTTGGACGAGGATTACCCGTCCTCAGGGGAGTCACGTGAGGTGAGACATTCCCCCATCGCACCAATGAGGGAAACCCCACCTCGCGCTGAAAAGTCTTCTCGGGTAGGGGCGGAGAAGAGCCTACCTCCGTCGTTGTTGGAGTCCTGCATCCCTCCCAGGAAGGAGGCGAAGGACTCCAAGACAGTACCGAAATCCTCGTCAAGACTTAGAACGGAGCCAGCCAGTCACTCGGAGAACGTCTGCTAGTCTCCCCAAGAAGAGCCTTTGGGGACAGGAGACTTCGTTGCTAGTCCATCCGGAGGAGAGCTGCAGGAGTCAGAACATGCATTTTGACAGGTTCTGACCCTTATGAGGACTCTCAATGGGTTTGCTGACCCAGAGATTCCTCCTCGAGAGGACAAAGACACGGTCTTGGACCGAGTATTTGGGACTCAAAAACCCTCTAAGGCCAGTGCAGCTTTGTCCTGGTCTCAGCGGGTTAAGAGTACCAGGGACAAGATCGCAGTCCAGCTGTCTGAGCTAGCCTCCTCCAGCCGATCCAGTGCCGGCAACAAGCTTCTCCCACCTCCTCGTGTGCAGCAGAGGAGGTACTTCGAGATCGTAGAGGAGCCTTGTTTAGCTCTTCCCCTTCACCATTCTTTGGAAGAGCTTACCAGGGGAGTCCCTCTTGAGAGACTCTCCAACCGGCAGGTCTCATTCTCGGCGACTGAGATCCTTAATCAGGAGAAGGTTGTGAAGTGTGCCATGCAGGCCACTTAGTGGCAGGATATCTGGTTAGGGACCTTAGGTATCCTGATTTGTTTGGAGGATTTATCCGAAGAACGTATCAGGAGAGCTATGGAGAGACCTTCCTACTCTCGGGCACCCGCACGATCGAGTTTCTGGCCCACCAAGTCTCGAACTTGTGGGCAAACACCATCCTGAAACGTCGGGATGCTGTGTCTGAGAGGTTCCATCAGAAGGTCCCCAGCACCGAGATAAGCAGGCTCAGACATTCTTCCGTGATGGGAACGAACCTGTTTGAGCCTAAGGACGTGGAGCAAGCTGCTGAGAGGTGGATGAAGTCCCACCAAGACTCCCTCCTACATAGGGCTTTGACATCCAAGCCCTATAAGCCTCCAGCACCCTAGCAGCCCCGTCCTACCAAGACCACGAAACTGACAACGACAGCGAAGACAGTGGTGTCTAAGCCCTTTCCTGTTAAGGACAGGAAAGGCAAGAAGCCCTCCAGGGGAGGGAGGAATCCTAGAGGGAGCAGCCGAGGCTGCAAACGCTAGGATTGGCAGTCCCCCTGCATGTCCACCAGTGGGGGGATGCCTTCAAAGTTGCGCAGACAGGTGGCAGCAACTCGGGATCGATTCCTGGACGATTTCCGTAATCAGTCAGGGATATCGCGTCCCGTTCAAAACACCTCTACCTCCCCTGACGACGAATCCAGTGTCATTGAGCTCCCTTGCCATGGGATCAGCAAGGGGGCAGGCCCTTCGGGCAGAAGTCCAGACCATGTTGATGAAGGCGCTCTCCAGGAGGTCCTCGACAGGTCCCCAGGCTTCTTCAGTCGACTCTTTCTTGTAAAGAAGGTGTCTGGAGGCTGTTCAGCATGGAGACCGCAGACACGGTCAGACTTGCAGTGAGACCTTAAGACTTCATGTGTACACTGGATCTGAAGGACATGTACTTCCAGATCCCAATCCATTCGTCTTCAAGGAAGTACTTGAGATTCAGCCTAGACAACAAGGAATACCAGTTCAAGGTGCTGTGTTTCGGTCTCTCCACAGCACCACAGGTTTTCACCAGAGTGATCACTCTAATATCGTCGTGGGCACACAGGATCGGCATCCGTCTCCGTTATCTGGACGACTGGCTGATCCTAGCAGACTCTGAGTCATCCCTTCTTCAACACTGAGACAAACTTCTGGGACTTTGCCAGGATAGCAAGGCTGAGGAAGGTCGCAAGCCCTTTTCTCGGACGAGAAGAGCTTCCAGCCCAATCGTGGTTACGTCTCCTCGGTCACCTCTCATCTTTGGCTCGTCTAGTTCCCAACGGTCGCCTCAGAATGAGATCCCTTCAGTGGCAAATCAAGTCCCGGTGGAATCAAGGTTGTGATTCCCCGGACGTCATGATCCCTATGGGACCTGCGGAACGGATGGACCTCCAGTGGTGGGTGACAGACGAGAACCTACGAAGAGGAGTGGATCTTCTCGTCCTCCCCCCGGATTTGATGCTGTTTTCGGACGCCTCAAAGAAAGGGTAGGGAGCCCACGTTCTACACCACAGGACCTCAGGCCTGTGGTCAGAATCAGAAAAGTGCGTCCATATAAATCTTTTAGAGATGAAGGCCGTTTTCTTGGCCCTTCAGCAGTTCCAACAATACCTGTTGGGTCACTCTGTGGTGGTGATGAGCGAGAACACCACAGTAGTGGCTTACATCAACAAGCAAGGAGGTACATTTTCGAAGCAGCTATCCCATCTTGCAGTAGAGATATTGAGATGGACCGAAGTCCACTCGATTACACTATCGGCACTTTTCATTCCAGGCAAGAGGAATGTGCTCTCCGACAATCTGAGCAGAGCGTCTCAGATAGTGAGTACCGAGTGGTCTTTGGATCATCTAGTAGCCAACAAAGTCCTGACTTTGTGGGGTTCCCCGACTGTGGATCTGTTCGTGACAGCGTTGAACTTCAAGCTTCCACTATACTGCTCCCCAGTCCCGGATCCCAAGGCTCTCTTGCAAGATGCCTTCCAACAACGGTGGGACAACATCGACGTGTACGCCTTTCCCCCGTTCTGTCTGATGAGGAGGGTACTCAACAAGACCAGAATATCTGTCAATCTTTCAATGACCCTCATGGCATCACGCGGAATGGTCTCCGGACCTTCTGCAACTCCTAACGGAACTTCCGAGAGAACTCCCTCCTCGATACGATCTACTCAGACAACCACATGCCAACATCTTCCACAAAGCCGTAGCTTCGCATCGACTTCACGCCTGGAGACTATCCAGCATCTCCTCGCTGAGAGAGGATTTTCGCAACAAGTTGCTGAAGTATCCTCGGCTAAAGTGAAAAAATGTAGAAAATCCAAAAAGAAAAGGTAATGAAATAATAACAACAAAAAGGAGAATTTATGGCAGAAGGTATCTTGATATTGATGGATGAACGAAGGAAACAAAAAGGTAAAAAGGAAGATAGATGTAGAGCTTTGAATATAGCTATTAAGAGTGAATGTATAAAGGTAAATGAGAGATGAATAGATAGGAGTTATGAGGAATTGGATCATTTATATGGGAGATATGAACAGGGAAAGAATGACAAAGGGAAAGAAATTACTTTTAAAAAGAAAAGAAACATCAGTACTGGTATAAAAAAGTGGATGGAACTATAGTAATGGATTCAAAAGAAATATTGGACAGAGATGGACGGAATGTATTGGAAAATGGTTTGATAATGACAGAGTAGAACAGCTAGACTTGAATAACGCTGGGGAGGGACCAATTGTAATCAGATTAGAGATATAGGGAGCTGGAAAAAAAAAGCTTTAAAGCAACAGGTAATGATGAAATAGCAGCAGAGATATTGGTAGCTATAGGAGAGTACATCTTTGATATATTAATGGTGATATTGGAGTGTCTCAAGACGAAGGGACGGAAACACTAATGTATAAATGAACATTTATCACAATACTAAAAATACCCGGAACACTTGCGAGTAATAAGCAGCTGACTATCAGTATCATGAGTCATCACCATCATCATCCTCATCATCTCCTCCTATGTCTAGTGACGCAAAGGCCCTCGGTTAGATTTCGCCGGTCGTCTCTATCTTGAGCTTTCAATTCAATACTTCTCCATTCATCATCTACTTCGCGCTTCATAGTCCTCAGCCATGTAGGCTTGGATCTTCAAACTCTTTTAGGGCCTTGTGGAGCCCAGCTGAAGGTTTGGTGAAACCATCTCCATCTACCCCTTATGATCTCCACATATAGCACCCGAGTAATCTCTTATAGTTTCATTTCTAATGCTGTCCTGCCATTTAACTCCCAATATCCTCTGTTCTCAAATCTACTAAATCTATTGGAGATTGTTTCCTTGTCCTACTATGACTCTGTCCATATAGTAACACCGATCTCACTAAACTGATATATAGTCTGATTTTTATATGTAATTTCAAGCGATTTCATTTCAAAAATTTACCTAGCCATTGTCTGATTTGCTTTTCTCATTCTTTCACTAAACTCTTAATTCTAAAGACCCCGTATTGGAGATCATAGTTCCTTAATACTTAAATGATTCTACCTCATTAATCCTTTCTCCTTCTAATGATATTTCATCTTCAATAGCATACTCCGTTCTCATCATCTCTGTCTTTCTTCTATTTATCTTCATCCCAACCTTGTGTGATATTGCATGCATTCTGGTAAGCAAGCATTGCAAATCATGTGGTGTTATGCTAACAAGGACAGCATCATCAAATATCCTGAAGAACAGATATAAGGATATTTTGAAACAAGTTTTATTTAGAATGCACTGACATAGTAATGGAAAATGCAACGAAGAGATCAAGAAGAGACTATCCATGGCAAAAGATGCATTTGGAAAAAATCATGAAATTAGTTACAAAGTCGAAAATATCTGTGAATCTAAGGAGGAGGCTTGTTAAATAGTTTGTTCTTTCTGTACTGTTGTATGGCTGGGAAACTTTGACCTTAAGGAAAGTAGACGAGGAGAGTATAATATATGGATGCTTAGGTAGGAAGTTCTATTAACCATAATAATTACCTGGAACATAGATGAAGTATCGTTAGTAATTATTTCTCAGCTGATCCCATCTGACGTCGTCGAATATGGCTTGATGGGTAATAATACGTTGGTATTATAAAATATACCTTTAATGTATAAAAGACTACATTATGAACTTCACTTTGTGACAGCTGACTCCCAAGTGCATATGGAGCGTCTTACACAATCTCATAAACCAAAACATTGCTAAACAAAAGAGCATCGCTCTGAAAAGACTTAAATCCTACTCCAGTACAAATCATAAAGAATCACATTCTATCTTTGAGGTAATCAACAAATGTTTGAATCCTAATACCAAAACAAATCATTACTCTTATGATCAAAGCATAACATGTCTTATTCATGCAATATGATGCAATGTTGTGCAATACCTGAAACACTTGAATATAGTACATTGTTACAATAATACATAACAGAGAGGTTACAGGGTGCAGAAATGTGGTTTTAGAGAAGAATGCTGAAAATATCATGGAATGAGAGGAAAAATATTTGGATTTACTGGAGATGGAAGAGTTGGGAGAGAGCTTTTAGATTTAGAGATAAGTAAATGCGGTTTTGCGGTCACAGTGAGAAGATAAGAATTAGAACATTCTCTCTCTCTCTCTCTCTCTCTCTCTCTCTCTCTCTCTCTCTCTCTCTCTCTCTCTCTCTCTCTCTCTCTCTCTCATAGGTAAAACTGATGGAAGGAAGCTTTCTATCTCTAGTTTTTTAGGATAGTTTTGACTTCAAACACACTGAATTCATTCGTGGGCACATTATATGTTGAGCTATACTAAAGTGACTCCATTCATTAAATTCAAACAAAGATGTCTAAACTTGGAGCAACGCAAGTCATATTGCCCTTACAATTAGCCTCTTCCATCGTAGAAAACAAGTTTTAACATTCATGACAAAATTACAAAGGTTCAGATAGCCAGGAGGGACCATTTTACCCTAAACTGTTAGCAGACAGCTGATCACTTAACAATGATACCAACAGCTAGGTGGAGTAATACTTAGTATTTAAGTAACTCTGTTAGCTACAAAGGGTTTCCATTTACAAGGGTCTCCTTGAATCCAAGCAAGTGCAATCTTAGAACCATTCCAACATATGCGGGAGGTATCATTACCCAGATTTAGATTTTATTTTACAAAAACTAATAATTTTGAACAAAATAAATCCCCCATTAATTCCAGTCTAGGAAGAGTTACTCTCTTGATAAGTGATACTCTAGATCTGGATGCCACTAATGTCTCCTTATAAGAACCTGGCGTAAGCTTCATTAAAGCTGTCAGCACCACTCAACCAATTATCTACATACATATTTTCCTTTAACTCTTGTATTACCTCAGTCCTTTAACACTGTTCAAGATGATATGGAATTGTAGCATTTAATGAAAGAAAAAAGGGCTAGCAGTGTTACCAAATGGAACATGCGGAAATCTCATAATCGACAAACCATTTTCACATTTCAGTAAGAAACGATGTACATCGCTTTATCTTCTCGTCTC
The DNA here is from genome assembly GCF_036898095.1 of Palaemon carinicauda. Classification (NCBI taxonomy): domain Eukaryota; kingdom Metazoa; phylum Arthropoda; class Malacostraca; order Decapoda; family Palaemonidae; genus Palaemon; species Palaemon carinicauda. The sequence continues at coordinate 27,594,317 of NC_090750.1, read as the reverse complement.
ATGCTCACTTGTAAAATTGCCTTGTTGATATCACCTGACAAGACTATAGGCCATCTCCTAAACCGAATCAGTATTTTGATAAGTTGTGGTTAAGAGAGGGGCCAGTTTGGAGACAATCATTCAAAGATACGCCATTGTAACTAGCATCGGAAGCTTGTACTAATCTCTCTTACTACAGGTCTGTGAGGCGAAAAGAAAAAAAAAATAGGGAAAGCACTACTAATCTCATTGCTAGGAATTTCCTCAATTATACCCTGCATTTCATACTCATCAAAACCTTGTAATACTCAGTTTTAGGCTTAACATCCTTATCTAATTTAGTGTAATTTATTTAGTCTCCTTAAATCAAGTTATTTATTATGTATTAGATCACTCTTAGCTGTTAAGATTTCTAAGTTAGGGCTACTTCATATCTACCTTCAACAAATTGAATTTTCTCTGAAAATTCCTGCAATGTGAAATTTGACTCTAATTGATTATTGGACTCCTTAGAACTAATCCCTACATATTCTAGATCCCCAACTTTACTTACATCATAATCAGTCATATTAGAAATACACAACCTTTGGGATGACGTACAGGAGTAAAAAGGATAAGCATGCTGATCACCAGACAGTACCCAACCAAATACAGAGTTCTGGGCTACAATTCCATCAAATTGAATTACATCATCAGACTTATGAACTGCCAGTATGCATCAAAACCTATCAATATATCAATATTCACATGTGAATTATTTTGATAATCATTAGCAAGTTGTACACGAGGGAAGACATTTAACATAATATTGGGAATAACTGGTCTAATCAAGGACTGACATATCTTGGGAATCTCAACAACTGTCAACAAATAGGGTAAATCATTACGATCAAGTACCTTCAATTTATAGATGTTACTGAGGCCATAATTACTGGAACAGATTGTTGTAATCTACATTTTTATTCCTTTAAGAAATTTGAATGCCTCTATCAACTTTCCCCTTAGTTATCGAGTTTGTAGATCGAACAAGTTCAAACGTTGCATCCTCCGTCTATATCCAAATTGCCTTAGTGTTGGAACTAGTTTGATGGCCCTAGCTTTTACTGCTTCCAGTCTATCTTTATCCTTCTGAATACTGAGAGCTCAGAATTGGACTCCGTATTCTAAATGGGGTCTTCCTAGTGATGTGTACAGCTGTAATGCAGTGTCTTGGTTTCTGTATCTGAATTGTCTCTTTATGTAACCTATTAGTTTTTGTGCATTCTTTTCAGCTTTCATGCTCTGTTTGGTATGCGATAGTAATACCGAGATCTTCCTCCTAGGCCACACTTTCTATTTCATTACCCAACAGTGAGTAATATACTCGTGGGTTACTATAACCTATGTGCATGACTTAACGTTTCCCAGAGTTGAAAGGCATTTGCCCTTTTCTAGACCATTCTCTTAGCTTCATTAGATCCTCTTTTAAGTCTTCTACGTCCACAGCATTTATGCCTAGTATAATGTCGTCGGCATATTTGGCTATTCTATTAGTTAATCCTAAACCTATGTCATTGATGGAGATCAGAAATAGCAATGGACCAATGACGGATATGCAATGGGCCAAGGATGGAGAGAGAGAGAGAGAGAGAGAGAGAGAGAGAGAGAGAGAAAGAGATTTCATTCTTTATTCATTGTTGTTTAGAATAAGGTTTTAGGAGATTGTGTTTTTAGCTCTTTAAAAAACATTTCCTACTGAGATTATTTGTCCAATATTGTTTTCAGTCATCAATGATACATTCTCATTACAGCTTTTGAATAAATACGACCAAATATTTATTTAAAATATTGAAAAACTTCAGATATAAGGAATATAAATGATAATAGATATATAATGTAGGGCAATGATATTCAACCATAGAAAGCTGACTTGTTTTATCCACACTGGATTAAAACCTTCGACATTTTTGAGAGTTAAGACTGGATGCAAATTCTGTTTAGATCACATATTCCGAAAAAGATCTGACAATGTACAAAGTAACCGATTACCTCTTCTGGGGAATCATCGAAACTTTTGATATTGCTGGACAATTTCTTAATGGTTCCATTGCCAGACTTTAACACAGTTTTTCCATGGTGACACTTAACAACCTCTCCATTTTGTCCAATTGTTTAAGGAATTCATCACCGGGATGAAGAGGTGCTTCTTGGTTTTTAGAAATCTCTTCTTTTTAGGTTCTTTCATCTTAATCAGATACTTTTACTATTATTATTATTTGCTAAGCTACAACCGTAGTTGGAAAAGCAGGATGCTTTAAGCCCAGGGGCCCCAACAGGGAAAATAGCTCAGTGAGGAAAAGAAACAAGGAAAAATTAAATTTGTTCCGTAAGTGAAATACAAACCACGCTATTTAATATGGGTAATTACTTTCGGTGTAGCTGAAATGACGAGCCATTAGAATTTTAACGAGGGTTTACTACCCCACTGCTAGTTAGCGGGGGGCCCCCCCCCCCTCATACACACCTTGGCTGAACTCACTTTGCTCTCGGCTCGGGTGCTAGACAGATATGTCCGCTGTCACCCTCGCCTTCTCTGACAGCAATTTAACTTATCTTTTGTTTGCTTTTTCTTTGACAGAGTGCTTGTGAAGTTGGCCTCTGCGATGCGTAAGTGTCCTGGTTTACCTGACAGCCCTCGTGGAACTTATATGTCGGCGGTCGAAACGGACCCACACACCTTGTGTCCTAACTATAGGGGCCAACGGTGTGATAAGAGTAACGTATGTGGTGAGTGTAGGGAGTGGTCTACCTCCCAGTGGGAGAGGTTTTCCCGGCGCCGGAAGAAGAAGTCCAAGCGGGATATTTCTCCTTCGAAGATTTCTTTGATAGGAGAAAATCCCAAGGGCTCTTCTTCTGTGCCCCAAACCTCCTCCAAAGCTCCCACTCCATCGGTTTCTTCCGAGAAACTGTCGAGTGGTAGCGTAGGCCGCAGTTCTGTTGACCGATCTCGGGGTTTGGAAGAGGGAGTTGCCTTCCATAGCGAGGCAGCTCCTCCTCCTCCCCCCCCCCCCCCCCCCCCCGGGAGGATATTATTTCTGATGTCAATGTAACTAATCAGGATTTGTTGCAGCTTTGGGCTTCCTTGGGGCTTGAGGGTTCGCCCTCCAAGGAAGCCTTGTTTGACATGATCAAATTGGGAGCAGCTGTCAAACAATCGCCGACTTTAGCAGAGGTTGATCCTATGTCTATCGTCGACGTTGTTGTGGCAGAGGCTTCTGATGAGTTGTATCAAACCTCTGCTCCTGATGTTGCTGATGTAGCTGAAGGCTTAGTTCCCCCCTCCGAACATCCTTCGAGGGAGGAACTAAGTCCAACGTTCTCTCCTGCAGGTGATTCTCCTCCTCGGGGGAGTTCACTGACAGAGACTCCTCTTCGGAGGACTGCTGGTCAGCCTGCTGACCCCACGTCCCCCAGAGGGCGTATAAGGCATAAAGCCCGCCTTCCTCTTCGTCGTAGAGGACTTCCTTCGCCTCACAAGGGTGTTAGGAGGTGCCTCTTCAGCTCGTCATCCCCGCAGTCCGCCGCAGAGGAACCTTGTCGTCGTTCACCGACCTTGCCAGCTACATCCCTGGACCTCTCCGCAGATCGTTCGCGATCTCCTTCGGTGGAAGGTTGTCCTTACAAAGGACACGCCGACCTTCCACCTGCCAGACCTGCTGACCTGCTGTCGCTGTTCCTGGGTGCTGATGCACTGTGGGCGCCTACGAACCGTTTTCAAACGGGCATCGGTCCCTTCGGGGCACAAGGGACTTTCTCACATTGTGACTAAGTCCCTTACGCGCCAGGTATCCCCTGCGCGCCATCGATCTCCTGCGCGGCAGCGGGCAATTGCGCGCAAGCGCTCACCAGCTTCAGATGCTGTTAGATGCGCTCACCTGCGCGCCAGCGCTCACATGTGCGCAAATTCTCTCCTGCCCGCCAGTGTGCCACTGCGCGCCATGCGCGCCCCCAATCTCCTGCGCACCAGCGCTGGCCTGTGCGACATCCTGCTCATCCTTCCGCTTGGAAGACGTCCTCGTTGACAACTCCAACACCACCCTCCTCTGTGACGTCAGTACTGGTAGACGGCGACCATGAATTCCTGTTCCTATGCGCCGACAGGTGATTGATTTCATTCACGGCCTTTCACATCCATCGCGCTGTTCTACTGCACAGCTGCTGAAGACGAAGTTCATTTGGCACGGAATTTCTAAGGATGCTAAGGATTGGGTCCGCGCCTATACTTTTTGCCAAACTTCTAAAGTACATCGACACACGGATTCAGGAGTGGGCACCTTTCCTCAACCTCAGCGTCGTTTCGCCGACATTCACATCGACGTTGTAAGCCCCCTACCCACATTACAAGGACATTGTTACCTGTTTACCATCATCGATTGCTCCACTTAGTGGCCTGAAGCTATTCCCATGGAAACTGCAACTTCCGCCTCATGTACATCTACCTTACTCTCTGGATGGATTGCAAGATTTGGTATCCCTGAGCATATTACTTCTGACAAGGGTACCACTTTCACCTCTCAATTGTGGACGTCAGTAGCCAATCTCCTCTCAATTGTGGACATCAGTAGCAAATCTCCTGGGCATCACCCTACATCAGACAACTGCTTTCAACCCCGATGCCAATGGAATGGTTGAACATGTTCATCGCACCATCAAAGGAGCTTTGATGTCCCCCTGCAAGGACTCCAACTGGTTTACTCGGCTTCCCTGGGTCCTCCTGTGACTAAAGACCACTCCTAAAGATGCCCTGGACATCTCGGCAGCTGAAATGGGGTATGGCGACCTGTTGGCTGTCCCTGCCAAATATTTTACTTCTACAACCTCCTCCGATGATCTCCAGTGCATACATCACGTCGTGGGAAAATTTGCTTCATGCTTTTAGACTTACAAGCCCCCAGCGAAGCATCACATACAGACAGACTTGCACTCTGCAACGCACGTCTTCCTGCGCAACGACAATAGCAAGCTACCGCTAATGCCCCCTTACACGGGCCCTTTCCTTGTGATCCGACGTAATCCAAAAGCATTCCTACTAAACATTCGTGGCAAAGAATACTTGGTCTCCATTGATCGTCTAAAACCTGTGTATCTGCTGCCAAATGACCCGCCTACAGTTTGCCTCTGTAGATCAGGGCGCCCTATTTAAAATGTACAGTATGTCATTTCTTTTTTTTTGGGGGGGGGGGGGGACCCATTTACCACCCAAGTGTCACATGGTCTTACATCGTAACGATATTTCTCTTTTTTTGTATATATTATCCCTTTTATCTTCGCTCTCCCCTCTCACTGACAGCAACTTGCATCACCCTGTCTGCTTTTCTTTTGTTAACTGTTAACAGAACCGGTTGCCGTTTGGACATGAAATAGCGTGTTGTATTTTGTGACCTCCTTGCCGGGACTTGGTGTGTATATAAACTCAATGTTTTGTAATAAAGGTACTCGGTTGCTATCATCTCGCCTTTTGAGTCACAACCTACCCTTGGCCCGTCACAATCGCAATCAATATCATTAGAAGCTACTTACTATCAAGCACCAACTTTGTTAACATTAAATATTATAAAGAAAACCTGTTTCTGATATAAATTTGAAAATGCATTGTACGACACATGTCCAAGGATCTTGGCAAGGATGAACCTGCCATCCTCACCCCGAGCCTCAAACAGATATCTATATCTTTCTGTGCTATAAGTCGGGCATTCAGTCAACAAATGCCTCCTTGTCAAGGGTATTAAACAGTCGTCACAATAGGGTTGGTGTTGGCCAGCCAGCAGAAACTTATGTGACATCGGAGTGTGACCAATGCCGAGAAGAAAAAGAGTAGTCTCCCATGTTGGGGGCATCCCATTATACCAATCGCAATTTCTCTCATCTTATTTTCGGTTAAGCTGTCCCAATGCTGTTGTCAATTTTATGAATAGAATTCTTAATTGGTGATAAAAAATCATTATAGAGAATGGGATACCGTCTTGGTAGCAACTCCTCTACAGCACTCTTTGCCAGGGAATCTGCCTCTTCATTTCCAGACACATCTACGTGTGCTGGAACCCAGCAAAATCGAACTGTTATACCTTTCAGGCCAATAATTAAAAGCTATTATAAAATCTTAACACTGTAGGGTTACTAGAAGTAAAACCTCCTAAAGCTTGAATTACACTTCTTGAATCACTATAAATGGTAAATTTGCCCTCCTATCTTAACGCTATTTTCTCAATAGCGGTTAGTATGCCATATAATTAAGCAGTTAATATGGAAGATATTGGAGGAAGTGCACCTCTACAGTTAAAAGAACTACTATATACTCCAAATCCAACTTCAACATCAGATTTGGAGCCATCGTTATATATAAAAGTTGATTCTAATTCATTCATTTTTTTTAACACCAATAAAATATTTACAAAAAGTTATCTCTGGTAATTTCCACAGGGGGGTTGATAATACCTTAAATTGAAGCACCTTACCTCTTATTATATCAAGACTGTTTAATAATTGTTTTACCCGGAAGCCATAAGGTTAAAAAGATTTTGGGTGCAACTCAAAGTATGTTGAGTGCCTTACGCGGCTTGCAGTCTGAAAGCCTAAAGAGTTAAGGTGTCTTTGTAACCTAAACCAATACCGAATAATGGAAGACACTCGGTAATGGTCTAGAGGTAACTCTCCAGCATCAACAAGGAGACTTGGGATAGGTGAGGTTCTAAACGCTTCTGTAGACAATCTAATTCCAGCTTGATGTATTGATTTTAATATCTTTAATCGGGCTGGGGCGACTGGGGAGTATATTTCACACCCATAACTAATTTTGGAAAAAAATTAAGGAATTGCATGATTTTAAAATGATATATGGAACAATACTTCTAAGAGATTCAGAGCCTCAAGACATTTAGCTTTCAACGCCTTTATGTGAGGAACTCGTGTAAGCCTAGAATCTAAGGTCAATCATAAAAATTTAGCTTCCCCTACACATGGGATCCATTGACTTTTTATGTACAGTATATATCCAGATCTGGATGTACTCCCTGGGTACGACAGAAATGGACAATAGTAGTCTTGTTGTTAAAAACTTGAACCCATTCATATCAGCCCACTGAATAATTTTATCAATTGCGAGTTGTAGTTTTCTCTCAACCATTGCCATTCTAGCTCCAGCAAATGATATGGAGAGATCATCCACAAATAGTGTTGAGAAAATATCTTGGGGAACGACTGAGGGTATCCCATTAATTGCTAGTGCAAACAGGGTTACACTTAGCACACTACTCTGCAGAACTCCTCCTTGACATTTTATCTCTGATAGAGTTTCCCCTACTTTCCCTGGAAAAACTTCACGTGAAAGAAATGATTGGATAAACAGTGGTAGCTCTCCTCTTAATCCCAATTCATGATTGGTTTTAAGTATACCATATCTCCATGCAATATCATATGCCTTTTCAAGGTCAAAAAAGACTTACATGTCACTTTTTGGAAGCAAAGGCTTCACAGGACTCAAGTCGTATCAACGAATCAGTTGTTGAGTGCATGTTTCTGAATCCACCCTGGCTAGGGGATAAAATACCTTTCTTTTCCAGTCTTGCATTGACCATCTACTCCGTGATCTTACAGAAGCAAGATGTCAATGAAATTGGTCGATAGTTTGCTGCTGAAAACTTATCCTTACGAGATTTTAAAGAGGCTAAAATAATGGCAAGTTTGCAAACACTTGGATAACTACGATTCTGCCATATTCTATTAATAATACTTAAAATATATAACTTTTCATTAACTGGTACATGTTTAATCATTGCATATGGAATTCCATTGGGTTCAGGGGCTCTATCATTACAAGTAGTGAGTAAAAGTAGAATTATATAATTTCTCCCTTCCTGTTGCAAAATTTAAAACTACCTTTTCTTCAATGTTCCTATGCTGGTGACTAGGGGCTGTTACACACTTGCATGATACATTTGAGAAATGATTAATCAGGGCATTGCTAACCTCACTTGCTCCAGTCACATAATGACATTCACTTTCAACAATAGTGGTGGGTTGGGAGTGAATTTGCTAGCTATCTTTTTTTTATTTTCCTCCACACAATATGGTGGTGTTCTACTGTTAATGGAGGAAACAAAGGACACCCATGACTGGCACATAGCTTCTATCATGGCAGGGTGAAACTGTGCTCTACATTTCTTGTATATAATTTAATTCTATTCAGTACGTCGTCTGTGCAATCGTGTTAGAGATCTTCTTGTGGTTCTGCGCAGGGCAGTTAGTTCTGAAGACCACCAGGGGACTGGTTGTCGTTTGAATAACCCTGTTGTTTTAGGAATTGAATGGACCCCTGCTGTATGGAGAGTTCCATTCAGTAAGTCTATGACATCATCAATATTTTCAAACTGTTCTGCATCCCCCTTAATTTCGCTTAGCTCACAAAATTTATCCCAGTTTGCCTTTCAAGATTCCATCGTGGCGATCACTGTAAAGGTGGACCATAGTTGGTGTTTATAATGATTGGTGCATGATCACTAGTATGCCAGTCATCAAATGTCCTCTAATTGAAATCGAGAAGGCAATTATAGCTTACGATTGATTGGTCAATACATGACAAGGTACCTGTCTGGACATGAAAGTGTGTGGGCTCTCCTGTATTCCTCTTGGATATCTTTCTAACTCAGTAATATGGATGATATTACTGCCTTATTCCAATGCTATAGTGGAATTCCGTAAAAGAATGAACGTGACAACTTAATGCAGTCCTTTCGGTGCATTATCGAGTAAGGAGAAATGAAAAATGATACCATGACTATAAGTTATCGAAAGGTGTTGTCGATGCAATTGAAGAGACTGCAAAAACCGAAATTAAGATGAACCCGGAATTTCTTGAAGAATTTGATTTTAGTAATATTTTCCTTATTGGAAATACTGGAAGATGTAAAAAAAACTTTCTTAGTTGGAAAATTTTAATTAAAAATTATTTTCCTTTAGGTAAATACTGAAAGATATTCCAATAAACACATTTTTAATACGTATTAATTTTTTTGAAAATTTTTTTTTTGTATAATTTTTTTTCTTAAATTTTCTTTTCTTAGTTGAAAAGAGAATGAAAAATTTGATATTTCTATCTTATATAGTCACAGACGTAACCGAAAATTCCTCTAGGACTGGAATGCCTAGGGCTACTATCACGCAATACACATACCGGACAGCTGGCAACGAAGTAGTAGATATGAGAAGTATCCAGAAACGCTTGTGCTAGAATACGAAGACATCTTCGAACAATTGTTTTTATTTTTACATTAACATTTAAAATGTAAAAAGAAGCCTTTTTTTACAGGTCTTATAATATATTAAACATGAAATTTAATCTACATATAACAACTATTTAAAGGAAAGGACCTCATTATGCTATATAAATCCATAGGTCTAAATCTTGGATCATGCTGGTTTTATTTCAGTCACTTCAGACAAAAATAAGTCGGCTCTCAAAACCTAGGGGGGAGATTCAGTATTTGTATATGAACTATCCCTGATTTTATAAGTAATTGACATTATAAAGATAATTTGAGTTAGGGTGAATCATCATCATCATCATTTACATCACTAGCACTAACCCTCCTAATAAGAGAATGCCTTGATGAAGTGTTGAAACTTGTGACGGGTAAGAGGGCTCTCGAAGTTGGGGATATTGCTCCCCCAGTTCGAATCTAAATTTCTCTCTCTCTCATCTTTTTCTCTCTCAATATCACTTCGACCTCCTCCTAATTTTATAAACTTTCTTTCTTGTTGCTGTCCCAACTCTATGAGAAAAATATTCCTTATATATGTGTATATATTATGTTTATATACTTTTTTTCTTTTGGCTTTCACGTTTCTACATCCATTACAGCCGCTGGCATGGGTGCTTCTAAATCTGTTATTGCTGCCTGCTTCGATGAATGGGAGGAGGTGTCGCGGTTGGGAGGTATTTGCATTCAAAGCTAAATGTGAGAGTATTGGATGATCTCAGCCATACCGAAGAGGGTTTGGACCTTTTTTGCGGAACTATTCTCAAGTGTTGGGTCTTCGGAATCCAGAGGGCTCCAATGCTTGGGGTAGGACTCCCGGCTATTGGCTGGAAGCCCATCATTAGAGATATGGGGAGGATGATTCCATAGTTTCTTGGTCTCAGTTCTAACTGGCGGGTTCAGCTTACACCTGTGCCTCTATATCTGTTTTGGTGCTATCCTTCGGGTAGGGTATGGAGTGGACCATCTGGGAAGTATACTCTCCTTTTGCCGATAGTGGAGAGTGCAAATTTCCTTTCCAATGTCTGATGCCTTAATGTTCTGGAGCAAGTGAATCAAACAATTTTAAATCTCACATTACCCTTTTACTTTTTCGTATGGATTCTACTGATAACGACCTCCCTCCCCTTGATATGCTGACTCACCCCTGGCACTGTTCACGATCTCTGGGAATTCATTTAATGAAAATTCCGTTGACGACTTATGAACTAAAATGGACTATTCTTTGAACATTGGAAAAAAAGGATAATTTGGGCAACACAGGAAAATTGTAAATCCTGCATGTTACCCGAATCCTATTAGAAGCTAATTATGATGTGCTACATAAGATATTTGAATGCTACGGATTAATGAAAAAAAATTAGAATGAAATTTCACGATGATAAATGGGATTCTTGGTTATCAAAATTGTCATGAGGAAGCATTCAATATGATCCGTAATATTATGAATATTAAAGTAAGTAATATGAGTATTAAGGGTGCTCTGTAGGATGGGGTACCTAATGATCTGGATGTCTACAGGCCAGCAGACTGGATTGCTAAACACATAGAAATAGTTATGCCATCCCAAAGAAAGCCAAAATCACCAATGTGGCTTGTTGCTTAATCTACAGGAGGTACAGAAAATTATTTTAACCCTGGATAGGTACGGTCCTCGGACACCCCTTTAAGGGTATACTCGGACGCGAACGACCCCGACGGCAAAAAAAATTCTTGAAAAATCAGTTTTTGCAGTAACCTCCTTTTTTCTTTTGCCAAAAAAAACTTCAATGAATGCTTGAAACAACTGTAAAGATAAATACTACTCATCTGCAGAAAAACTATTTATTATAAATATTTTAAAAAATTAAGTAGAAAAAAAAAAGACCTGACATAAAAATTCATAAAAAAAAGTTTATACATATATACACAAATCCTTTTAGGAATTGATTCTTGAATGTTTAGGACACATCTTGATGTATTTTGGATGAAGTCAGACCCATGGAGGTGAAGATCTGAAATGAGAAAAAAAGGGTAACTTTTTTTGGCCAAAAAAAATTGTCCAAATTTCATGAATTTTTTTGGGTACCCAAATGAAATAGGAAGTGGCTAATTTTTTTAGGGAATAAACATATGTTATCTTAAAATAGAAATATGTAAAAAAATCTTCATTATTTTGTAAATTACATTTATATCAGGGGCCATATCTAAAGGTAATTTTTTGAGTACTTGGAAATTTCGTAAAAAAATACATATATTTAATATATAATATGATATTTATGCAGGTAAAAATATACTAAAATATCACAAATTCTATAGGGAACAAGAATATATATAGATAGGGCAGCTTACGCTTCGGATATGTCCACAAAATGGCCGCCAACCACACTGACTCAGACTCCCTAATCTGCCACTTGAAATGTAGGAAGGGTATGTCAATTTCAAGGTGTTATTTACTAATCTAATTATTATTGGATATGCATAAAAATTGTATGGTGGGTTGCTGGATAATTGTCGATTATTTTACGACTATAAAATTAAAATTCTGACCCAAAAAAATTTTTTTGAAGGGAAATAAAATCGAAAAAAAAAATGTAAAACAATATTTTAGCTAAAAAAATTTGATGATATTCAATCAAAAAAAAAGTAAACAAAATTTTCCGACAAATAAACATCTAGAGGAATCATTACTCTGTGATAGTTCCTTAGTACGTAGTAATTTTGAAAGAATTGGGAAAAAACGAAAAAATGGCAATCACCGGAAAATCGAACACATACCTATATATACGCCATATCCGGCTAAAAAAAGATAGGCATGGGTAGCCAGATCATCTAGAAACACTTTCCAACACTATAAAAATATAAGTTTTGCGACACTACTTGCCAATTCCTTACGGTAACATGACTAAGCAAAAAAATGCAAAACAAATAAAAAGGGGCACTCGTGGAAAAATGGCCATTCTAATATACGGCATTTCAGAAAAAAAAAATTTCAGCCACGTGCTAGGCAAACCATCAAGGCATATTTTCCGACAAATAAACATATAAATGAAATATTACTCTGTGATAGTTCCTTAGTACGTAGTAATTTTGAAAGAAATGGGAAAAAACGAAAAAATGGCAATCACAGGAAAATCGAACACATACTTATATATACGCCATATCTGGCTAAAAAAAAAATAGGCATGGGTAGCCAGATCATCTAGAAACACTTTCCAACACTATAAAAATATAAGTTTTGCGACACTACTTGCCAATTCCTTACGGTAACATGACTAAGCAAAAAAATGCAAAACAAATAAAAAGGGACACTCGCGGAAAAATGCCCAACATTCTGATATACGGCATCTCAGAAAAAAAAAAAAGACATGCACGTGTTAGCCCAACCATCAAGGCACACTTTCTAACACATAAACATGAAAAAAAAATCAATAATATACGGCAATTCCTTACTACGTAGTAAATTTTTACAAATATTGAAAAAAAAACAGAAATTGGCAACCGCAGTTAAATACCCAATATACCAATAACTACGTCGTATCTGACAAAAACAAAATCACGCATGGGTAGCCAGATCATCTAGACACACTTTCCAACATTAAAAAAGCAAAAGTTTTACGACACTATTTCGCAATATCTTACGGAAAAATGACTTGGCAAAAAAATTAAAAAAAATTAAAAAGGGACACTCGCGGTAAAATGCCCGACATTCTAATATACGACATCTCAGATAAAAAAAAAGACATGCACGTGTTAGCCCAACCATCAAGGCACACTTTCTAACACATAAACATGAAAAAAAAATGAATAATATACGGCAATTCCTTACTACGTAGTAATTTTTACAAATATTGAAAAAAAAACAGAAATTGGTAACCGCAGTTAAATACCCAATATACCAATAACTACGTCGTATCTGACAAAAACAAAGTCATGCATGGGTAGCCAGATCATCTAGACACACTTTCCAACACTAAACAAGCAAAAGTTTTACGACACTATTTGGCAATATCTTACGGAAAAATGACTTGGCAAAAAAATGAAAAAAAATGAAAAAGGGGCACTCGCGGTAAAATGGTCCTCGTGGTGATGAACGACATTTTAACTAAAAAAAAAAACATGCACATGGTAGCCAAACAATCCACCAAGACTTTCCACAACTGATAACCTATACAAGTTGCACCATTCTACGACAATTTCATAATACGTAATAACTTTGATAATTATGCAAACTACCTCAGAAGGGTAAACTCGGACGCGAACGACCCCGACGCGTCTCAGAAATCGGGGAAGGAGTACAGCTACAGCAATGCACATCTGGACACTACTAGAGCGTGTAGGGGAGACACCTCCTGCAGGTCGATCACCCACAAATTCAGTCACAGGGGTGAGTCACGTGAGAAAAACCTGTTTTTTTTTGACGCTCGGGGTCGCAAACGACCCACCGTACCTATCCAGGGTTAAGATCTGAAAACTTCTTCAGAGTAAGATAGGAACGATTGCACCTGGAGATATATCTCGATTTGGTAAGAAAAGTTACTTGATAAAGGCCAAGTCATACACAGTCTGTTATATTGTCCAATTTAAAGACAGAAAGTGATGATATAAAATGGGACATCAAACCCCACATAAACTTTAGCTGTATAAGGGGAGTGGTTTTCAATAGGGATATATATGAATTTACAGAAGAGGAGATATTGGCTGTGTCCACTATTAGTGTGGAAAGAACATAAAGTACCTGGAACATCAATGATTATCCTTACTTTCCAGGATGCTAATGTACCTTTCCACATAGACATAGAAAATGAAAGGATTAGAGTTTGACATTTTAACCAGAAGCCCCTGCAATGTTTTAATTGCTTTATATTTGGGCATCCTTCCAAAGTTTGCAAGAATGATGAAATTTGCAATACCTGCTCCAATCCTTACCATGGAGAATTTACACTTGAGGCAAGGTGCTTGAACTGCAACTTTAATCATAAATCTATTGATAGGAGCTGCCAGTTTTATAAGTTAGAAGAAGCTACCCTCAATAAATCTATGATTAAACTTGTAAGCATAGGGCATGCCAAGAGATTATTGAATAAATCTACTACCTATGCAAAGACATTAAAAACAGGAGAAAAAGTTCCTTGGGAATCATCTAACCCACCTACTACTGTTGTTGGTCTCTAAAAAGAAATTCACCATCTACTGATAAAGTGCTGCATAATAAGACAAGAATATCTCCTCCTAAAGATTTACCATTGTGTATCAACAAAATGACATTGCCCACCACTATCCAACCTTTATCCCCCATTACAAAGGATAGTACTAACCTCTCTCAGGCCATGTTCTTGCCTGATTTAACGGAGATTCCACTTAAAACCAAGTTGTGAGGTGCATCTGTTGTGGGGAAGGTACAGAAACCTGGTAGATCACAACCTATTAATCGGAAAAGAGAGAGACCTCAATTTCTCTCACCCCCTTCCATAGGAAGTATTAAAGAGTTATGACGTCAAATAAATATGTTTTGTCTGTTGATGTTTCTGATCAACCAGAAGACAATTTAGATAAATAAGAAATCCAAGTTGACGTCTACCATCCCCCTCAACAATTAGATCAAAAGGGCAAAAAGAAAATTACAAACACCCAATTTATCAAGACCCTCTCTAATAAAACCATTGGGAAATAGTGTTAGATCAAAAATTGCTAATGGGAAGACTTCATCAGAAAGTTCTTCCAAAAAATAGACCATAGTTTGAAAATTTTCATACATTTTATAATGGAATTGTCAGGGTTTAAGGGCCAAGTATGAAGAACTTAAGCTCTTAATTCATGAGTATTCCCCCATAATTATATGTCTACAGGAGAGCAAGCTTGATGCTATTACTCCTTGTCCTTGCGAAGATATTAGCTATAGGACCCATATGATCACCGAGTAGGGAGCCATAGCAGAAGTCTCTTATACGTTCATCGAGATGTTCCCCAAAATTATTTGTCTATCTGTACACCTCTGCAGGCAGTGGCTGTACAGATTGATATAGGAAGAAAATCTACAATTTGCTCTCTCTACTTGCCTCCAAATGATAACATATCGTATGATAATTTAGTAGAGGTGATTCAACAGCTCCCTCAACGTTACTACTTGTAATTACACAGCCCCTGAACCCGATAGAATTCCATATACAAGGATTAAACATGTACGTGTTGATACCAAGTTATTTATTTTAAGCATTACTAACAGAATGTGAAACGATCATAGTTATCCATGTTTGGGAACTACCTATTATTTTAGCCTTTTTAAAACCTGGTGAGGACAAGTTTTTAGCAGCAAACTATCGACCAATTGCATTGATATCTTGTTTATGTAAGATCATGAAGATGGTCAATGCGAGACTGATGTTGTACCTGGAAAAGACGGGTATTTTATCATCCATCCAGTGTGGATTTAGTAAAATGCACTCAACGACTGATGTGTTGATAGGACTCATGTCCTCTATATGTGAAGCCTTTGCTTCCAAACAGCACCATATAACAGTCTTTTTTTTTACCTTGAGAAGGCATATGACAGGGCATAGAGATATGGTATACTTAAAACCATTCATGATTTGGGATTACGAGGAGAGCTGTTCATTCAATCATTTATTTTGCATAGCTTTTTTTTTCAAGTGAGAGTGGTGGAAACCCTATCTGAGAGGAAATATCAGGAAGATGCAGTTCCCCGAGGTGGTGTGCTGAGTGTAACCTTATTATTTTGCACTAGCCATTATTGGGATATTCTCTGTCATTCCTCGAGACATTCTTTAAACACTTTGTAGATGATCTCTCTATATCATTTGCTGTAGCTAGAATGGCAATGGTTGAGAGAAAACTACAACTCTCAATTGACCAAATTATTCAGTGGGCTGATATGAATGGGTTCAAGTTTTCAACAAACAAAACTACTATTGTCCATTTCTGTCGTATTCAGGGAGTACATCAAGACTGGATATATACATGAAAGGTCAACGGATCCCATGTGTAGGTGAAGTTAAATTTTTAGGATTGATATTTGATTGTAGGCTTACATGGGCTCATCACTTGAAGTCGTTGATAGCTAAGAGTCTTGAGGCTCTGAATCTTTTAAAAGTACTGTTCCATACATCATGAGGTCCCGACTACAAAACTAATTTAAATTTATACAAGGCCTTAATTTTTTCAAAAATAGTTGTGAAATATACTTCTCAGCCACCCCAGGTCGACTAATGATTTTAGATTATATACACCATACTGGTATCAGATTGGCCATAGGAACCTTTAGAACTTCACCTATACCAAGCCTCCTTGTTGACGATGGAGTTATCTTTAAACCTTTACTGAAAGTCTTCTAATGTTTGGTATTGGTTTAGGGTGCAGAGATTCCCTAATTTTTTTAGCCTTTCTGACTGCAAGCCTTGTAAGGGACTCAACATACTTTGAGGTGCACGAAAAATGTCCTGAACCTTTTGTTTTTCAGGTGAAACAATTATTGAATACTCATGATATAATTAGAAGTAAGGTGCTTCCATTTAACATATCATCAAACCCTTAGTGGAAATTACCTGAGATATCTTCTTGTAAATATTTTGTTGGTGTTAAAAAGAATATGACTGACTCAGAAGCCAGATCTTTTTTTATGGGACATGTAGCATAACAGAGGGAATCAACTTTTATATATACTGATGGCTCCAAATCTGATGCTGGTGTTGGATTTGGAGTACATAGTAATGGTTTTAATTGTAGAAGTGCACTTCCTCTAACAGCCTCCATATTTACTGCTGAACTGTATGGCATACTAACTGCTATTGAGAAAATAGTGTTGGAGAAGGAGGGTAATTAAACCTTTTTTAGTGATGCAAGTAGTGTCCTTCAAGCTTTAGAAGGTTTTAATTCTACTAACCCTTTAGTTTTAAAGATTTTAGAATGGCTTTTTAATATTGGACTGAGAGGTATAGTAGTTCAATTTGTTTGGTTCCAGCACAGGTAGGTTTGTGTGGGAATGAAAAGGCAGATTTTCTGGCAAAGAATGCTGCATCCGAGTTGCTACCAAGAAGGTATCCCATTCCCTGTAATGATATCCTACCTACCATCAAGAAATTGTTTCATAATAATCGGCAACAACACTGGGATAGTCTAAGTGGCAATGAAATGAAAGAAATAACAAATTTCATATCTCCTTGGAGGTACAACATGATGCCTCGAAAGTGGGAGATGTCTCTTTGTCGTCTCCGCATTGGTCAGACTTGGTTGACACACGAGTTTCTGCTAAATGGCCACCATCAACCATATTGCGACGACTGTTTGGTAACCTTGACAGGGAGACATTTGTTGATAGAATTCCCTACATATAGTACTGAAAGAAGTACACATCTGTTTGAGGCTAAAGGTGAGGATAGCAGGTTCATCCTTTCCAAGATTCTCGGACATGATGTGTCGTACAGTAATAGTGGTATTTTTAAATTTATTTCAGAAGCAGGTCTTCTAAAAGCTATCCAACTGTTATAAGGATGTTTCTGGTTTTATTGTTTTAAACTGAATTAATATTTATTTATTTCTAACAGTTATCGGCGTCAATGACCTTACATGTCAGGATGCCAGATAACTCATAATCAATCAATCAAATTTCTAAAGAATTTTCAAGAATGTTGTAACTTTATAAAAATAACCCGTTAAACATTTTATTATTTCAGTTTTATTTTTGGTATTTGTGCGCACACAATTATCAATCCTCTATTCTAACTACGCTTAATAGCTCTATCAACGGCTATATTTAAACTACGATTCATTGATTTCTTTGAAATAGCGCAGATATATCCAAACCTGTCGAGAAACACAATGGACAAAATGTAACGTTTAAACAAAATTAACCCATTTACAAAACCTTACGAACAGTCCAATGTACCTAGTAAATCTAATATTCATATGAGCATAAATACGCGGTAAAATGTGTAGAATAATTATGTACGGTTGATATCTATATTACTGCTCATATTCAGGATTATTGTCAAATGTGAAAGGCCACAGTATATATATATATATAAATATATATATATATATATATATATATATATATATATATATATATATATATATATCGATAGATAGATCGATCGATCGATAGATAGATAGATAGATTTTTAACCATTTCTATTGACAGCTGTAGTGATAGAATAACAACAACAACAGAGAATATATATATATATATATATATATATATATATATATATATATATATATATATATATATATATATATATATAGGTTTTTTAACCCCTTTTTATTGACAGCTGTAGTAATAGAATGATAATAACATTAGAGACAAATAGAATGATCAGTCTTGGTACTTTTGTAAAAGGTTTGCTGGTTCTTATTGAAATGTTACTCTTCCTCTTTATATAATTTTTTGATGTAGCCATTCAACTAAGAAGCAAAGTGAATTTGATTCAGGAATGCATAACTACTGCTTCACCAGTGTAGGAAACAAGCCACGTGGCTAAGTAAACATTGTATATCACTCAGAACTCAAATAATATTAGTAAACTACTAAAAGTTAGAACATCTTTTAATAACATATGGATCAAAGTCTTTACAGCCGTAGAACAGAAAATAATTTGGAATGGGTTTGGGGATAGATACACTTTTTGTTTTGAGTCTGGTTTCCGATACTTTAGTGGAAATACCTTCTTTTCTGACTCTCCCTAATTCTACCAGATTTTACTTTCGAAGATTTCTCTGGGGAAATTTACAAGAGATTTTCTTAGGGTTTCGATTCGGGATCTGATTGGATGTGAGAAGAGAACAAGATGCATCACACTTTCGAAATCAGCTTCATCTTCACCAAATACAGAGATGTTATTCCTGTTTTTCTTCGTTGCAGAAAACGTCCATAGGGAAAGGGGGGATAAGACCAAGTACCTAAAATAACAAAAATAAGTCTGCAACGTTAATAGAAGAGTAATAGGATTTTATTTAAATCCCCGTCTCTAGTTTTACGGGCCTAAAAGATTATTTATTTTAATGATCACACTTAATCAAATGTCTTTACGTCTCAGTAAATGACAATTTCTGTTTGAGGGTGAACGTATGTAGATTATAATCTTTTCAGTATGAGAGTCATAGGTGTGGTATCGTCTGGGAGAGTAGTAGTGTTAGGAGACCTTGCATAATGCACTATCGGCATTATTTGAGGGTCTTTATAATTTTTTTTTCTGCTCTTCGCTGCACTTGTTATATTTTTCTTTACTTATGTTCTTGATTTTGGCTTTCCTTCTTGTCCAGCCTCTTTTGACCTGTACAGTCACATGCTTAAATTACGATACTGTGCACTTTCGTTTTCGGACAAATTGTCAACCTAGAAAGCAACATCTAGCAACTGCAGGAGTCAAGGGAATTTTAGTTCCCGTGATGTGGTAGTTTTAAATGGACATATCTTTCAAATTATCGTTGGGGCTTGTAATTTCAGGCTCTATGTTTATACTGGAAAAAGAAGTTAAAAGGGAATATCTAAAATGATGAATGACCTTATTAATTATATATGGTTTCAATTTTCAATTACTCGTTAAGAATTGAATCTCAATACTAGGTCTATTGGACTAATAAAATATTTTAGATATGGGTAAACCTCAATATGCATATGATAGTTTTTGATGCAAATTTATTGTTATTTAACTGAATCATAAGGGATAAAATTAATAATAACATGATAATTCACTTTATGGTTTTTTAAAAGTTGAAGTGTCCTAAGATACTGAATGTAAATCATGATAATCAATTCTATCATCAAAGAACACAATGTAAATATGAACCTTATAAAATACTCTCTCTCTCTCTCTCTCTCTCTCTCTCTCTCTCTCTCTCTCTCTCTCTCTCTCTCTCTGTATGTGCAAACAAGAGTTCGTCAAAAAAATTTATTTTCCTTCTGTGTCTCACACATTATGATAATGAACATGAGTTAATAATGAATATTTATTCCGTTGATGTACTAGAAATCCATGTTCCTTTGTTGTAGTACTAAACAAGTTTACATTTTTTTATAAAGTCAGAATATATTCAATATCTGCATAATGAATCAAGTTGTAGTCTATAGAATAAATATGCATTAAGGTATAATATTTATTAAGACCTCCATTACTGTCAAACACGGCTCTTAAACTTTTGGTGGTGAAATACTGACGTTTGACGATAATTATTTGTTCCTACACTAAATACAAACCCCCATTCTTTACTATAGGAGATATTCTAGCGCGAGCTGGAAAATACGGCAAAAAAACCTTAACAATGTCGTTAACGACCGGACAGGTAATTACCCACCTGGCAGTGGTGGGGGACCGCCGGTTGGTAGCTGCTGTTTACCTTCAAACGAATTTTAGCCGTCGCAGTGGTAACACTACTGCTCCTGCTTTATTTGCTGGCAGACTAGCCTTTCTTTTTTTTTGAGTTTTGATTAATCATTTTTTTCTTTTGTAGATGATGTCCTCTATTTTGAGGAAGTGTTCATGACGCCTTTATGTCACCGCTGGATGTGGATCCTCTTTCCCTATGCCCCGTTACGGAGGTAATGGGTGTTCTGCTACCCTGCGGAGGATGGGTTCCCCTGCCAAATATGTAGAAGTGGTCTTCACAGTACCTTCTCCTCCTCCTCCTCCACTTCATTGTCCTCCCCTCTTCGGAGGCAAGGAGGGAGAGCTAGAGAAGAGTAAAAGGAGAGATCGCACTCCTTTGCCCAGTCGTTCTCTGTGGAGTCACAGGCGACATAGGAAGAGACGTAATCGTCCTTGCTCTTCCTCGCCTTCTGTCTCTTCACGAGATGTCTCGCCGCTAGACTAAGCGCTCTCGTCACAAACTTAAGAGCGCTTCCTTCTTACCCTAACATAGGGCATCAAGAGGGTATGCGCCAACATGCGCATACGCTCCAACAAGAGCATAACTCCATCACGCGCCATGCGCTCACCTGCGCACAAACTCCTGCGTGCCACCAATCTTCTGCGCAATGGCACTCTCCTGCGCGATGGCACTCTCCTGCGCGCCAGTGCTCTCCTATGCGCTCCTGCGTGCCAACATTTTCCTGCACATGCGCATACGCGCCCAACACCATCCTATGGGACAGGTAAAACCTGCGTGTCAACATTCTACTGTTAGAAGGTCTTCTGACAATGCAGCCATGCTGCCTTCTCCCGCAGCGCCAGTGCTTACCAACGTGCTAGCGCTTTGCAACACGCCAGCGCTTATCAACGTGCCAGCACTTACCGGCGCACCAGCCTTATCCCGCATCCGCAAGGATATGCGCGCATGCGCGCGCCCATATGATTCCACTATGGGGAATTTTCTACTACGCGCGCGCGCTCCCTGCGGCTGGCACAGATGTACGAGATAACTCCCCCGCACGCCCGTTCACGCCTTCACCTAGATATTCTCACCGAAGACAGGCGAAATAGGAAGAGACATTATCATTCTCGCTCTTTCTCGCCTTCTGTCTCTCCCCGAGACTTCCTGCCTCGAGATTTTATACACTCGTGCCACAAACCTGAGAAGAACGATTCCTCTTGTCATCGTTCTGCCTTGCTGTCGTCGTCGTGCGAGGGATCATCTAAGAAACCAGGAACGCGGCCAAGGGCAAAGCACGTCCTAACCTCGAACCCTCTTCGCATATTAGTTTGAGGGTCTCCGTCTGCTCTAGGAAAAGTCAGATAGAGCGCTTCTCCTTGTTTTTCTCTCTATCTTCACAGAGATTTCTCTCGCCTTTGAATTTTCGATCTCTGACCCTTTGGGGCCTCGTGACAAGGAAACCGCGTTTTCCCGGTGCGCTATCCCTTCGTTTTCTCACAGCTAGTTGCTGAAACCTCGGGTTTTCGTGCATTTAGTCTCGCTGACACTTCAGTGTCTCGTGACAAAGGAGACTTCCGTTTTCCTGTTGCTCTAGCCCTTCGGGTTCTCGCAACACAAATTCTAGGGGCACGCATGATCACGCTGAACCTTCGGGTTCTCGTGACACAAGTCATCAAGAGTGTTACTCTTAGGTCAGAGAGTCTTCGGACTCTTGTCACGCGGAGTGTTCGCGTACGCCCATCCAACACTACGCAAATAACAATCAGGAGTTTTACTCTTATGGCAGTCTTCAGACTCCAGTCACGCAGGTGTTCGCACACAATTAGCGCTACACACTTAAATCTCCGATAATACATCTACACTCGCGGGGTCAATCCCTCGCTCCCGTGTTTCGGACAGGACAACCTCCCTAATTCCTTTGCTCCCTAACGAGTTGAGGATTTCGAGTCTCTCGGAAACCTCGAAAGAAGATGCAGGGGTTCGCCCCTTCTTTTCTTTGGTTGAGAGCAGAAGGGAAAAGGGAAACGTGTTAGAGAGGCTAAAAGAAAACACCCAGATAGCAGCGACGTAGAACGTGATGCCGAGGGCTTCGGCCGCTCTGTTCGTTATCCTGCGCTTCATGTGGCAGCTCATGAGCTGTCCATGTTACGAGGTAACACTCGTTGTCAACCTGCAACTTGATCACCTTATTGGGAAGCTTAGATTGCTGACAGGAGGTTCGCCTCCAGGGATTAGAGATCCTTCTCTTACGAGGGAGTGATAACCTTCCTCGGAATTGGACTGCGTGAAAGATCCATCCCCCTTCCGAGGGAAAGCTTCCCCACTTCAGACAGTCAGCAACCTTCCCTCCTTCGTAAGGAGTTGCGAACAGCTCAATGAGTTTTACCTCTGCTATCTTGTCCCCGAAGACTGTGCTTTCTCCCCTGGAGCTGGGGAAAAGCAAGTCTATGGCTTATGCCTTCTTCGGGGGAACTTCTCCCTGGGAGTATGCTTGGCTCAGGCGATGTCCTTCATCAGGAGGACTTCTCTCTCGTTCACGAGAGGAGATTTTTACGCCTACGTTTTTTCCGTAAAATTGGGAGAAAACTTGCCTAGGCGATGCCCTCCTTCAGAAGATCTTCTCTCTCGTTCGCGAGAGAGAGATTGTTACGCCTTCGCTTTTTTCCCATAGAACTGGGGGGGAAAGCTTGTCTTAGACAATGTTCTTCTTCGGGAGAACTTCTCTCTCGTTCGCGAGAGAGAGATTATTACGCCTTCGCTTTTTTCCCATAGAACTGGGGGAAAGCTTGTCTCAGGCAATGTTTTCCTTCGGGAGAACTTCTCTCTCGCGAACGAGAGAGATTATTAAGCCTATGCTTTTTTCCCCATGAATAGGGAGAAAGCTTGTCTTAGGCCAAGTCCCCCTTCGGGAGGACTCCTTTCTCGTTCACAAGAGGGAGATTTTTACGCCCGCCTAGGTTTTTTCCCTAGAACTAGGAGAAAACTTGTCTTAAGCGACGTCCTCCTTCGAGAGAACTCTCTCGTCTGCGAGAGAGAGATTATTACGCCTATGCTTTTTTCCCATAGATCTGGGAGAAAGTTTGCCTTGGGCGATGTCCTCCTTCGTTCGCGAGAGAGAAATTATTAAACCTACGCTTTTCTCCATAGAGAGGGGAGAAATCTTGCCTTTGGCAATCCTTCCTTCGGGAAGACTTTTCCCTCGTTGAGAGAGGAAAGTTAATACTCCCACGCTTTTCCCCATAGGGCAGGGAGAAAGTTTGTTTTAGGTGATCTCCTTAAGGAGAACCTTCCTACCAATCACGAGAAGAAACTTGTAGGAGTTTACTGATCTACGCTCCTCCCTGTTACGCTTTTTGGTTCTCCTCCAGGGGCGGAGCGAGAGCCTTATATTTAGCGACATTCTCCTTTGGGAGAACAAATCTACCCTGCGGAGGACTTATTTTCATCCCTGACGTTCTCCTCCTCATGCTGGTAGGAGATGTCTTTTTGATCCTACTGGTTCCCCTCACGTAGACCCCTCGGGGTCTCGTGACGATCACCCTTTTGCCGGGCATGATCGGGAGCCTTTAAACTTTCGTCATGTTTATCCTACGGATTCTCATGACCTTAGGAGTCCTTCGGGCCTCTGTCGCGTTGGACTTTCGAGTTCACACGACTTGGAACCTTCGAGTTTCAGTTATGTGGAGTAGTCGGGCTCTCGTAACAATTAGCACAGAGTGTCCGTGCACGCGCCCAATTAGCACTATGCACGCGATCATCGTCATTAAGAGTTTACTCTTAGGACAGAGCCTTCCGACTCTCGTCAGCGGTCTTCGCCATTACCTCCAGACACTCTGACTTCTACCATTCTTCCCCTTTCGATAAGAAAGTAACAAGGGGTAAGATATGAGGTTTGTCTGCTACTCGCGTCTCCACTTTTTCCTGTATAACACGCGAGGAATTATCGCAGCCTGAGGATTCCTCGTGAGTGCTGCCGTTGAGGGACTTAGAATCCTCCTATTTAAGAACTCTAAGAACTATGTGTTATATCTCATGCCTCGGCGATTTGCATCTATCTCCTTGACCCTTTGACTCTCCATCCTTAGACAGGCTATGTATTGACAGTCTGGGGTTCGAGTCCCGCCCAGACTTGTTAGAGCCTTTAGTGCCTACAACCTTACCATCCTTATAAGCTAAGGTTGGCGGGAGCCTATAGATCTATCTGCTGAGTCTTCAGCAGCCACTACCTGGCCTTCCCTGGTCCTAGCTGGGATGGAGAGGAGGCTTGGTCGTTGACCATATATGGTCAGTCTCTAGGACATTGTCCTAACGGCTAGTGCAATGTCACTGTCCCTCGCCTCTGCCTTTCTTGAGCGATCTTTAAACCTGGTCTGTTCTCCGAGCTCAGAGACGTCAACCTTCTCCTCTGATCTTAGATCCCCTCACGGCGAGGCTCACACCAGACTATCCTCGAAGAGACACTCAGCTCTTCCAGGCTCTTGTCAGTCACAGAAGCCTTGTCAAGGGAAGCGACTTCAATGTCCCTTCTTGCTTGACACCTGGTCTGATACAGTCGGCTACCTTGCGAGCCACGAGGACTTGTCAAACCAAAACTCTAGGCAGACCCTACAAGAAGTCCTAACTGCTGGGACTAAGACAATGGACTTCTTAATCGCTACAACAGCGACAATGTGAAGCAATTGGATCCTGCAAAGGAAGGATCAGTAGTTCCCAGACTTCCTTTTGTACCTCAGTGAGGAAAGCTTCTCTCAGTCTCGGCGATTTAGGGCTATCGCGCAGCCGTGAGCCTCATCTGTAGACGGAGAAAGGGTTGACCTCTCCGCCTCAGTAGGCATCACCTTGGTTGTTTCGGTGTTGGAGTGATCTTTCCCCCCACTTGAGATTGGACCATCTCCTTGAGACGTGTCTTACGTTCGCTGAAGGGTCTGCCCTATGTGCCCTTAAGGGCCTCAGACTACTCTCTGAACCTTAAGACCGTCTTCCTCGTACCTCTGTTCTCCGCTAAAAGGGTCAGTGAGCTACATGGTCTGACTTACGTCACCCATTCTAAGAGATGGGAGGGGGGGGGGAGTGTCTCGCTACTTTGTACCGGGCTTGGTGGCTAGACTCATAATCCTTCATCTACCGATGGGAGATTTCGAGAATTTCCTCTCTCAAAAGGTAACACAGGATGCAGTCCAGTCGTTACTATGCCCAGTCAGGGCGTCAAAGAAATATCTGAGGCGCACCAGACTTTTCAGACCACGTCTCCGTCATCTCTTCCTTGTACCAACAGGGTAAAGAAGAGAATCTCTCGCAACACCATCTTTTTCTGACTTAAGAAAGTTATTGCGAGGTCTTTTCACGGAGACCCAGAGGCCGCACAACCCAGAGCCCATCAAGTTAGGGGAGTGGCTGCCTCTCTGGCATTTTAGAGAATTTTCTCAGTCTCCCAAGTCTTAGGTATTGGGGTCTGGAAACGCCAATCTACATTCACTTCTCACTATTTGAGCGACGTGACACATAGGTCTCTAGACACCCTTTTTTATAGGGCCTATTGTGACAGGTCAACAGAAGCTGTTATTACCTTACGCCCTTTCAGGGGACAGTAACCATTGTTTGAGGATTCTGGGTTACACTAGGATTTAAGAAGGACATCCATCGATCTTCTAGGGCTCCTTCTCCCCCAAATCTGGGGATCCTAGCCTGTATCCAGTTTCAGCTGGACTCGCCAATGGAAATTAGGTATGATACTCATCTGATTCCTCTCACAGAGTATAAGTTATACTCGTGGTCACGAGGTTTCCCCTTGGCAAGGTCGGGGGAATCCTAAGTTTGAAGGGGTCCGAGTCGCATGTTCCTGACCCACTTCATCCTGAAACATTTGTTTCCATGAAGTTGCAAACCTTCAGTTGTACTGAGATTCTGGGGATCTACAAAGAAAGAAGATAACGGAAGATTGTTGCTTCAAAAGAGTCTAGTCTGAGGACTATCTTCCCTAAAAATAGGGAACTCCTTGGCTACCCTGGCCTCAAGACTAAGTCTCCTATAGTAAAGAATGAGGGTTTGTATTTAGTGTAGGAACAAATGACAAACTTATAACAGAGTTTGTATTTTTCCTAAGATACAAACCCGAATTCTTTACACAAATCTTCCCTCCATCACCGCCCCCCTAGGATAGTCCTAACTAGAATCCTCCTAACTAGAATCCGACTGAAGGTAAACAGCAGCTACCGACCGGGGGTCCCCCACCACTGTCAGGTGGGTAATTACCTGTCAGGTCGTTAACGACCTTGTTAAGGTTTTTCTGCCGTATTTTCCAGCTCGCCCTAGAATATCACCTATAGTAAAGAATTCGGGTTTGTATGTTAGGAAAAATACAAACTCTGTTATAAGTTTGTCATTTTTTCCCTCTTTTCGGTCTTAATATTTCCCATACTGATAGCCAGTGTTTGATGAGCGCAGGTTTTTTTGTTTTTTTCCAATTATCCCATTCACTTACCATTTGCCCCCAAACTATTTTCAATTTGCTTCAGGTCAGGAAATTTTGCAGGCCAGTCCATAGGGTAGGACATTGTTCTGTTCAGAAAATCAGTGGGCATAGCTTGTGTGCGTCGCCTGGGGCGGCCCTTGAGTTTGGCTCCCCTGGGCACAAAAAGCACATATTGCATGAATGAATATATTATATACAAATGTATATATATATATATATATATATATATATATATATATATATATATATATATATATATACATATATTATATATATATTATATATATATATATATATATATATTATATATATTATATATATATTATATATTTTATGTATATATATATATATATATATTTATATATATATATATATATATATATATATATATATATATATATATATATATATATATATATATATATATATATATATATATATATATATGTAAAATGTATTACTACCCTCGATCCAAAATAAAAACTATTAAAGTTAGCATTTTCGTTTTATTAGTGACATTGACGGATCAACAACGCAAATAAATTTACATAATTATCGTTTTTATTAAGGAGAGTTGGACCCCTTCGCTGTCAAGTTTTTATGATTCCAGGCAAGTCAGATTATAGAAATGAGTATAATACAGGATTAGCGAAACACATTTCAGGCCTTAAGTTTATTAAGGGATCCCCATGATAAATATAGTTATATAATCTTATCAAGAAGGGAACCCTCTTAACGAGAGAAGGCCTTGACGTAGTCGTGGTTTCTTCATATTGTTGAAGAATTGTGAAGGCTAAGAGTATTGGATGATCTCGGTCATCCCGAAGATGGTTTGGACCTTTTTGGTGGAACTACTCTCAAGGGTTGGGTCATCGGAATCGGGTGGGGGGGGGGGATCCAAATCCTTGAGGTGGGACTCTTGGCTTCTGGCCGGAAGCCTATCATTACAGATATGGGGAGGATGATTCCATATTTTTTTGGTCTCAGTCCTAACTGGCGGTTTTAGCTTACACCTGTCCCTCTATACCTGTTTTGGTGCTATCCTTCGGATAGGGTATGGAGTGGACCATCTGGGAAGTAAATTCTCATTGTGCCGATAGTGGAGAATGCAAATCTCCTTTCCAACTTATGATACTTTTAAAAAATTCTAGGAGGTAAACAAACAAAACAACAAAAAAGAAAATTCCACCCTTAACTCTGGACTTTTGAAACACTGACTCCCCATCCCCCTCTGGCACTGTTGACGACCTCTTCTCATTTGATTTGGCAAAATTCTGTTGACGACCTTGAAACTGGAAAGGGCCATGTGACTAAAGTTATAAAATCGAGTAATTTGGGTAACACAAGGAAACTTTGAATCCTTTGTTACTCAAATTTCAGTAGAGACTAATACGGTGGGCACAACTGGCCGTACTACTATACGGGCAAAATTTGTGTGGAATTGTGGGTGTGACGCAAGGGGCACGCTGCAGTTTTGGACCTCGTAGGCCGCCGTATACCAGCCACAGAATCTTCACTCGCTGCACTAAAATGCTCTGCGGCAGTCAAGAAAATTTGCAGTCGCAGACAGGACACACGTCTGACGCAAGTAAGCAGTGCGTGTGACTTACGTGCAACTTATGTGCCGTAGGATTTTCTGTGGTATGATTTCCGCACATTGGTCGTGCGTGTAACTTGCGTCACAAGTACGAGCCATGCACGTTTGTCGTACGGAATTAAAAGAAGTACGTGGTCCGTGCGTGCTCCGTACAATGCAATTTCGGTAAAAGTAGGTGTGTAGTACAATGACCGGACGACGTTAGTACTAATGCACGATATTTACATGATTTTTTAGGGTATGTATTCTGATGCAGCAAGTACATCATCATTCAGTCGTCAGGTCGTTCATCATGGCTGTTATGCTAGAGAGTGAGAAGAATCCTTCAAGATAGGGTGAGGGAAGATGAAGATGACACTGTCGCTCTAGTCATTATTATGGCCCACAACCGTGTGCAGCAGCAAAGGGAGAGAAGAAGGTGGTGGGTCAGACCCTGGGTCCTGAAGCAGCAGATCTTTGGGCAGTATGAGACTCTGTTCCTAGAGCTCGAGAAGGAGTCCAGGGGAGACTTCCAGGCTTATCTCCACATGGATCGGCATATCTTTGCCGAGTTTTTGCAGAGAATTGAACCCCGCATCACCAAGTCAGAAAGGTAATATATTGCATTGTTCTTAATGTTAATTACCATAAATGCTAATTTATTGTAATTTATATTGACATTCTGACATGCTTATATATGATGCTGTTGTCATTTGTACATGCTTGTATTTTAATATATCATTGTGTTGCGTTTACAGAGGCCGATCACCATTGCCGCCAGGTATCAAGCTAGCAGTTACTCTACGGTACCTCGCTACTGGCAACAGTTATAGAGCGCTGGCATTTGACTTCCACATGGCCCACAACACAATGTCGCAGTTTATCCCCCGTGTGTGTAGGGCCATTTGAGGAGTACAGAGAGGAACTGTTCCACATGCCTGACAACCCTGATGAGTGGCATACCATAGCAGAGAGATTTGGCCGGAAATGGAATTTCCATCATGCATGCAGAGCCATTGATGGGA
>NC_090750.1:27552168-27559668 GCF_036898095.1 Palaemon carinicauda | reverse complement strand
TCCGGCCTCTATGCTAGTCATAAATAAATGGAATCACAACAATGAATGACCCTCTATGCTAGTCATAAATAAATGGAATCACAACAATGGATGACCCTCTATGCTAGTCATAAATAAATGGAATCACAACAATGGATGACCCTCTATGCTAGTCATAAATAAATGGAATCACAACAATGGATGACCCTCTATGCTAGTCATAAATAAATGGAATCACAACAATGAATGACCCTCTATGCTAGTCATAAATAAATGGAATCACAACAATGGATGACCCTCTATGCTAGTCATAAATAAATGGAATCACAACAATGGATGACCCTCTGTGCTAGTCATAAACAAATGGAATCACAACAATGGATGACCCTCTATGCTAGTCATGAGGAAAAAAAATGAATCTCCACGATATGTGACTCTATGCTAGTCATAAGGAAAAAAATGGATTCTCCACGATTTGTGACTCTATGCTAGTCATAAGGAAAAAAATGGAATCTCCATGATATGTGACTCTATGCTAGTCATAAGGAAAAAAATGGAATCTCCACGTGTGACCCTCCTATGCTAGTCATGAGGAAAAAAATGGAATCTCCACGATGTATGTCCCTCCTATGCTAGTCTTGAGGAAAAAAATGGAATCTCCACGATGTGTGACTCTCCCTCTTCTTGTCATAAGAAAAAATGGATTTGTTAAAAGGTGTGGGTGCGTTCCTGCAACACCACCACTTGCAACTCTGTGACAAAGCATAGTTCGTATTTATACTTAAAGTATAATAAATTAAATAAAACAAACAATGTCACTGAGTTTGCTTAATGCTTCGTTAAGAAAATCAACCCCTTTACATCTTTCCCTTTAGTAAAAAAAATGAATTTAAGAAATTACACTCCCAAATATTTTATCTAAATGATCCTATACCCTGACTGAAAAAAATAAATTGAATGTGATATCATAAATCCTTTATCTTTAGGTTAACAATATTACACAATCGTACGAAAATTATCCCTTTCAAAAATGTACATAAAAATATATCACGAAAAGTAACAAAAAGAAATTACACACCCTTACTGTCAAAAGAAAAAAATGAAATAAGGAATGCCACGTGTTCTTACTGTTACTCTACAGAATTATGCTTCACTGGAAATTAACACGTGTTTTAGTCGACCACGTTTTTCCTAAAATGTCGTAAATTTAAATTCACTTAGTTTTAACACAAAATTAACCATTCACTCACTGCACAATATATATAAATGAAAAAATTTATCCCTTTCAAAAATGTACATAAAATAATATCCCACGAAAGTAATAAAATGAAATTAAATACCCTTACTATCAAAAGAAAAAATTGAAATAAGGAACACCACGTGTTCTTACCATTACCAACACTGGAATTAGGCCTCACTGGAAATTAACACGTGTTTTAGTCTACCAAGTTTGTTGTCCTTAAATTTCGTAAATTTCACTTCACTTTTTATTAAACAATACATTCACGTAATTCACAATATATTTAATGAAAGAGAAATTTTAACCACTGTGATGATAAACACACCAAAAAAAAAAAAAAAACAACACAAATTCTTCTCACGCGGTTGGCCATCCCGCTAAACATAGGACTAAAATCTACCACGTGGTTTTCAAACAAAAGGGTTCGCGGTGCGAACACACGCACTAATAAACACAAAACTTTAACAATGAGAATAGAATGCTTTTGCTGTTTTCTTCCACGGTTCCAACTCCAGTGATTATATAATTTACTTGAAATGAAATTGAGGTTCGTCAAATCGCTAAAGACAGAAAAAGGGGGAATTTGACTTTAATAAAATTAATTTGAAATTACTGTCCTAGCGAATCCTGGCATTTGGTCGCCAATATGTTACGCGCCAATGGTTCGAGTCCGGCCTTGCTTAAGGGACTCAAGGGCCATAACAAAAAAAAAATAACAATGGTAGGTTGCCAGTCGGCAATAAAACAAAAGATACCGACAAATATATATATTTACAATAATATTTAAAAATAAATGAAAGGGGACCACAATAGATAACTATTTTAATTTAAGCCACGAGAACCTTCGAATGGAGTTTGGTGGACCGTGGATGAAACTCCAGCACAGCAATCACGTTCCCTGGAAAGGGGAATAAATTGAATTATTAACAGCACACTTACTTCTACCGGCTGGGAACACGATGAAGTCGTGTGGTTAAAACCTTTAAGCAAATTAAA
The DNA here is from genome assembly GCF_036898095.1 of Palaemon carinicauda. Classification (NCBI taxonomy): domain Eukaryota; kingdom Metazoa; phylum Arthropoda; class Malacostraca; order Decapoda; family Palaemonidae; genus Palaemon; species Palaemon carinicauda. The sequence continues at coordinate 27,557,453 of NC_090750.1, read as the reverse complement.
TGAAAATGCAAAGCTTAGGGATTTAAACGTTACACATGGGACTCAACACTGTCACAGGGTGAATTAATTAAGACTAGGACTAAACGGCACACGTGGTCTGGGTATAGGGGATAGGATACAAGGTTCAGTGGGTAGGATTTCTTTAAAGGATAAGGAAAAATGGGATTTGATAAGGAAGGGATGGGAGGCTGGGTAAGGATATTGAGAATCTCAAAATCAGACACCTTACCTTAGTAAAAGGACTCTGGTTCCCTCCCTTATGGAGGATAACTAAACGGAGGTCCTGCCTCCCTGATGTCTTGAGGGTGAAGAAGAGGAGATGTTATCCTCATGGAAGTTGAGTTAAGAAGAAGGATCCCCAGTATTCCCTGGGTAGATTCAACCCCACTTGGCCCCCAAATGGGGGTGGTAAGGGGGAATTGGCCTGACCGCTGTCCTATTGGTCAGGCTTGGTCACGCGCTCCTACATCCTTCACATCTCGCCTCCCTCCTTCTCCTGGGACCTCGATGTTGTCACGTGACTCGTAAAGGTGGCTGAAAATGAGAGCTCAAGGGGAGTAGACTGGTATAGGATGGTTGGAGGGGAGGGGGGGTGAGACTCTGGGTAGGGTCCCAAAACTCGGGGCATGCTGACCAAGTCCTTGCTGGTGGGGTCTTTGTTTGGTAGAAGGGGCGCAGTGACTGCCATTACTAACAGCCCCCCATTTTAGCAGAGATTTTGTCCTAAAACAAGACAAGAACTCTGCAAGCAAGGTCTGAAGCCACTAGCCTTAATGACTCCTCCCTCAGTGAGTCTTACCACGATAATGGATAAATATCTAAGCTGCAACTAGGTTCATAATTTTACATTATTTTGACAGTAAATTAACTTTAAGTGCCTCGTAGAAATAAGCATGCTGACTGTGAGGCAACAACCAAGAAATTTAAAACTGCAAAATTGAAAAATAAAATGCAAAATTGGTTAAAGTTAAGTGACCTAGTGCAGTGGTAGGCATAAAATTAAAGAAAATTGACATATGCAAAAGATAAAATAAGTCAATAAAAATAAATTGAATGCAAATAATGATGCCAAGATGGCTCCTCAAGTTTATCTATCGGGGAGACACCAAGGCCCATTAAAATTTTTCCATACAGACTAAATTTACTCACTGAGTATGACTACAGGCTAGGGGCATGGCACTGTGCACTGAGCACTAATGCCTGGAGAGCACATCTCTCTCAAATAAGCTCTTTAGGCGCTTGACCTTCCAGTTGTAGTTCTGGAGGTCTATGCCCCACCTCATGAGCCCTTTATTTTTCCTATGTACCTCAGTCAAGTAAGTTGCTGGGTTTTGGTCCCTTAGGACTGTCAATGGGTTGAGTTGGAGCGATGCCCTCGGCACTACTTGCTTTAAATTACCGATGACTTGGCACGGATGGCAAGAGGTTGCGGAAGCCTTAACACCCTTCTGCAAGCCCGGCAAGAAGAAATGGGGCTGCAGCAGTTGGATTGTGCGCTTCACCCCAGAGTGCCCTCCCAGTCCCTCATGAGCCATTCATAGCACCGACAAGCGGGAATTACGGGGGACAACTACATGTTGGCGCGGGGCTTCAGCAGGATCATGAGGGCCTCGGGTGATTCTGAGGAGCACCCTATCCTTCTGTGGGAAGTTCTCCTTTGAGAGAGTAATCATTTCTACTTCGTCTGAATCGGCAGCTTCCCCGTAGTCTTCCAGCGTCTCGTCCGGCAGCTGAAATCTGATGGGCTCTGTTTGGCTCCTTGGGGCCTCTGGAATGATGGCTGTTTCCCCTTGGTTCTCCTCTGAGACCTCTGGCCTGGTGGGAAGCATCATTGCTTTAGCTGGGGAGCTCTCTCGGGTACGAGGCTTACTCATTTCTGGAAGGGGAGACTCCTGGCCCTCCTCTGAGACCTCTGGCATGGTGCTGGAAATAGCTCTATCCCCTGTGGTAGGATGCAGCACACCTTCACCAGAATTAACTTCTGGCGTGTGAGGCTGACTCACTGCTGGAGGAGGAAGACTCTTGGGCCTCCTCACTTAGCCAAGCTACCTCACCAAGGTCAATGTCACCGAGCCAGTCGTCTTCCCATGCAGGTTGCGTCCTCACAGTTTTAGGCTCCGGCATGGCAGCCTTCATGCACCTGAGGGGCACTCGCTGTACACCCTTCACGGGCTTTTTACCCAAGCTTGAGCTGTAGCTCTCATGTGTGAGATCGCTCCCTGCCCCCAGTCCGCACTTCTTGCTGAGCTGGGACGTGGTCACCTTCAGTTCCTCTGTAGGGAGTTCCTTGGTGACCCCTTCAATGAAGTGGGTCCTCCTGCGATGGTCCTGCTGGATTTTGGCAACATTGGGTTGAGGTGGCAAGTGATTGAGTTGTGCCAATCGGGCTTCCATCTCCTGCGTTCTTAATTCATGCACTCTCTCTCTTTCATAACGCATCCTTTCTTGCTCTGTTCTTCTCCGGGCTGTGTCTTCATTCATGAGCTCCCGCACATACCTTCGCAATGCTTCTCCCTCATAGCCTTGTCTTCCTGCCAAATCCACAAACGCACTGTTTTCAGCAGCAGTCATTTTGCTAAGTTCTTGTGGAGACAGTGACAAGAAAAACTCAACAGCACAAGGTACAATGTTGACCGTGCAAGAAATTACACGGAGGGGAAAGACGCTCTAGCCTTACGCAAGAGTCTCATGGAAGGAAGGATGAAGATGGAGCTGGGGAAAATGCACAAAGGCTGTGAGAAATGCCTTTCGAGAAAGAATCATCACCAAATAGAAAGCCTTGCAAGTAATTGAACAGGTGCCTAACTTGAAAACCAGGGTCACGACAATGGGTGAGCTTAGGCTGTCCGGTTGTAATGCATCCAAACAAGTAACGATATATATGACAACTGTACTACACAATAAAAAATGGAATCACCACTATACAGTAGGTGATCCTCTGGGCTAGTCAGGGAAAAATGAGATCACAATTATGGGTGACACTAGGCTGGACGAAATGAAATGGAATCACAACTATGGGTGAACCTTTATACTAGTCATAAAAAGAAATGGAATCACAACAATGGGTGAATCTCTGTGCTAGTCTTAAAAAATGGAATCACAGCAATGGGTGAATCTCTATGCTAGTCATAAAGAAGGAAATCACAACAATGGGTGAATCTCTATGCTAGTCTTAAAAGAAACGGAATCACAACAATGGGTGAATCTCTATGCTAGTCTTAAAAGAAACGGAATCACAACAATGGGTGAATCTCTATGCTAGTCATAAAAAAATGGAATCACAACAATGCGTGAATCTCTAATGCTAGTCATAAGGAAAAAAATGGAATCTCCATGATATGTGACTATGCTAGTCATAAGGAAAAAAATGGAATCTCCACGATATGTGACTCTATGCTAGTCATAAGGAAAAAAATGGAATTTCCACGATTTGTGACTCTCTGCTAGTCATAAGGAAAAAAATGGAATCTCCACGATATGTGACTATGCTAGTCATAAGGAAAAAAATGGAATCTCTACGATATGTGACTCTATGCTAGTCATAAGGAAAAAAATGGAATCTCCACGTGTGACCCTCCTATGCTAGTCATGAGGAAAAAAATGGAATCTCCACGATGTATGTCCCTCCTATGCTAGTCTTGAGGAAAAAAATGGAATCTCCACGATGTGTGACTCTCCCTCTTCTTGTCATAAGAAAAAATGGACTTGTTAAAAGGTGTGGGTGCGTTCCTGCAACACCACCACTTGCAACTCTGTGACAAAGCATAGTTCGTATTTATACTTAAAGTATAATAAATTAAATAAAACAAACAATGTCACTGAGTTTGCTTAATGCTTCGTTAAGAAAATCAACCCCTTTACATCTTTCCCTTTAGTAAAAAAAATGAATTTAGGAAATTACACTCCCAAATATTTTATCTAAATGATCCTATACCCTGACTGAAAAAATTAAATTGAATGTGATATCATAAATCCTTTATCTTTAGGTTAACAATATTACACAATCGTACGAAAATTATTCCTTTAAAAAATGTACATAAAAATATACCACGAAAAGTAACAAAATGAAATTACACACCCTTACTGTCAAAAGAAAATAATGAAATAAGGAATGCCACGTGTTCTTACTGTTACTCTACAGAATTATGCCTCACTGGAAATTAACACGTGTTTTAGTCGACCACGTTTTTTCCTAAAATGTCGTAAATTTAAATTCACTTAGTTTTAACACAAAATTAACCATTTACTCACTGCACAATATATGTAAATGAAAAAATTTATCCCTTTCAAAAATGTACATAAAATAATATCCCACGAAAGTAATAAAATGAAATTAAATACCCTTACTATCAAAAGAAAAAATTGAAATAAGGAACGCCACGTGTTCTTACCGTTACCAACACTGGAATTAGGCCTCACTGGAAATTAACACGTGTTTTAGTCTACCAAGTTTGTTGTCCTTAAATTTCGTAAATTTCACTTCACTTTTTTTAAACACAACACATTCACGTAATGCACAATATATTTAATAAAAGAGAAATTTTAACAACTGTGATAATAAACACACCAAAAAAAAAAAAAAAAACCAGAACGCAAATTCTTCTCACGCGGTTGGCTATCCCGCTGAACAATAGGACTAAAATCTACCACGTGGTTTTCAAACAAAAGGGTTCGTGGTGCGAACACACGCACTAATAAACACAAAACTTTAACAATGAGAATAGAATGCTTTTGCTGTTTTCTTCCACAGTTCCAACTCCAGTGATTATATAAATTACTTGAAATGAAATTGAGGTTCGTGAAGTCGCTAAAGACAGAAAAAGGGGGAATTTGACTTTAATAAAATTAATTTGAAATTACTGTCTTAGCGAATCCTGGCATTTGGTCGCCAATATATTACGCGCCAATGGTTCGAGTCCGGCCTTGCTTAAGGGACTCAAGGGCCATAAAAAAAAAAAAAAATAACAATGGTAGGTTGCCAGTCGGCAATAAAACAAAAGATACCGACAAATATATATATTTACAATAATATTTAAATAGAAATAAATGAAAGGGGAGCACAGTAGATAACTATTTTAATTTAAGCCACGAGAACCTTCGAATGGAGTTTGGTGGACCGTGGATGAAACTCCAGCACAGCAATCACGTTCCCTGGAAAGGGGAATAAATTGAATTATTAACAGCACACTTACTTCTACCGGCTGGGAACACGATGAAGTCGTGTGGTTAAAACCTTTAAGCAAATTAAATGAAAATGCAAAGCTTAGGGATTTAAACGTTACACA
>NC_090750.1:27534668-27549668 GCF_036898095.1 Palaemon carinicauda | reverse complement strand
TACACTATGAATATTATTCTATCACTTTTGAGAGTTTTTAAATCATGATGCATATTCTTGCTGGGTAAAATATTTATATTTTTTTTAATATATTTCGTCAATGGAGATGCCTTAGTGAGGCCATGGCCAGTGGGTGGGCACCTGGGTGGGCACAGGATTCTCATGGGTGGGCATGGGCCCACTCACGCCTGCCCTTAGCTACGCCACTGTTTGTGGATGATCTCTCCATAACATTTGCTGGAACTAGAATGGCAATGGCTGAGAGAAAAATACAACTCTCTATTGAGAAAATTATCCAGTGGGCGATATGAAAGATTTAAGTTCTCGTTAAATAAAACTACAATTGTCCCTTTCTATCGTATCCGGGGAGTACATCCAGACCTGGATGTATACATCAAAGGTCAATGGATCCCCATGTGCAAGTGAAGCTAAATTTTTAGGGTTGATATTTGATTGTAGGCTTACATGGGTTTCTCACATGAAAGTATTAAAAGCAAAATGTCTTGAGGCTCTGAATCTTTTAAAAGTATTTTTCCATACATTATGGGGGGGGGGGGGGGGGGTGGCGGACCGCAATACTATTCTAAAATTATACGAGGTCTTGATTTTATCCAAAATTTGTTATGGATGAGAAATATACTCCTCAGCCACCCCAAGCCGATTAAAGATGTTAGATTCAATACATCATGCTGGTATTAGATTGTCCATAGGAGCATTAGAAAATCACCTATCACAAGTTTCCTTGTTGATGCTGGAGAGTTGCCTCTAGACCTTTACCGAATGTCCTCTATTATTCGGTATTGGTTTAGATTGCAAAGACCCCCTAATTCTTTAGCCTTTCAGACTGCAAGCCTTGTAAGGCTCTCAACATACTTTGAGTTGCACCCAAAATCTCTTCAACTTTATGGGTTTCAGGTGAAACAATTATTAAACAATCTGGATATAATTAGAATTAAGGTTCTTCCATTCAAGGTATCATCAACGCCTCCATGGAAATTACCTGACGTATCTTTTTGTAAATTTTTTATTGGAGTTAAGAAGACTATGACTGACTTAGAATCCAGGTCTCTTTTTATGGAACATGTTGCAGAACATAGGGGATCAATGTTTATATATACTGATGGCTCCAAATCTGATGCTGGCGTTGGATTTGGAGTACGTAGTAATATTTTAATTTTAGAGGTGCACTTCCTCTAACAGGTTCCGTATTTACTGCTGAACTGTATGGCGTAATAACCGCTATTGAGAAAATAGCTTTGGAAAAGGAGGGTAATTTTACTATTTTTAGTGATGCAAGGAGTGTTCTTCAAGCTTTAGATGTTTTTAACCTTCTAGTTTTAAAGATCTTAAAATGTTTTTTTTATTATTGGACAGAGAAGAGCAACAGTTCGATTTTGTTTGGTTCCAGCACATGTAGGTGTGCCTGGGAATGAGAAGGCAGATTTATTGGTGAAGAATGCAGCATCCGTGTTGCCACCAAGAAGGTATCCCTTTCCTTGTAATGACTTCCTACCTTACCTCAAGTAATTGGTTTGTAATAGATGGCAACAGCACTGGGATAGTCTAGATGGCAATAAAATGAGGGAAGTAACAAATGTCATATTACCTTGGAGGTATAACATGATAGCCCAAAAATGGAAGACGACTCTTTGTCGTCTCCGTATTGATCACACTCGGTTGACACACGAGTTTCTGATGAAGGGCCAACACAAACCGTTATTGCGAGGACTGTTTAGTACCTTTAACAGTGAGGCATTTGTTGACCGAATGCCCTAATTATAATAAAATATGAAATCGATATCTTTTTGAGGCTTGAGGTGAGGATGGCAGGTTCATCCTTGCAAAGATTCTTGGACATGATGTGTCCTACTATGCAAGCGGGATTTTTAGATTTATTTCAGATGCAGGATCTCTGAAGACTATTTAACTATTATAATGGCATCTTAACTTTTATGGTTTTAATTGAATTCTCTTTTATTTTTCATATATAATAAATGCTATCGTCTTCAATGACCTTAGATGTCAATCAATCAATTAAATGCTATAAATTGTGTCACCTGGTGGACCAGGAAGTCGGAGAAAACTTGCAGTTAAGTTCCGACTTTTAGCCTCTGGTGGCATGGTTTGATGTGACCTATCCTTTAATTTGAAGGGGTAGTTTTCGACCCCTGTATGTGTCAGAAATGTATTTCTATTTGATCTCGATATTGTGTTTATTTTCATCCATATTTACTCATTAGGGGTAATTGAAATTAAATGCTATAAATTTTGTCACCTGGTGGGCCGGGAAATCGGACCAAATTCGCCAGGAAGAGACTGATGTCTCACTAGGTTAATCCTGAATTGGAGTTAGCAGTTAGGTTCCGACTTGTTTTGTGCTTCTGGTAGCATGGTTGGAAGTTACCTGGCCTTTCATTTGAAGGGGCTACGGTTCAATCCCAGTATGAGGTAGAAATTTATTTCTATTTGAGCATGATATTGTGTTGATTTTCATCCATATGGACTTATTAGGGATAATTCAAATTATATGCTATAAATTGTGTCACCTGGTGGGCTGGGAAGTCTGAGAAAACTCGCTGGTAAGAGACTGATGTGTCGCCAGTTGAATCCTGAATTGCAGTTAGCTCTTAGGTTCTGATATCTTTTGAGCCTCTGGTGGCATGGTTCACAGCAACCTGGCCTTTCATTTGAAAGGGCTAGGATTCGATTCCGGTATGAGGTAGAAATTTGTTTCTATTTACGCATGATATTGTGTTGATTTTCATCCATATTGACTCATTAGGGGTAATTCGAATTAAATGCTATAAATTGTGTCATCTGGTGGGCCAGGAAGACAGGGAATTTCGCTGGTAAGAGACTGATGTCTTGCCAGGTAAATCCTGAATTACAGTTAGCAGTTAGGTTCAGACTTCTTCAGAACCTTTGGTGGCATGGTTAGAAGTGAGCTGGCCTTTCATTTGAAGGGGCTAAGATTTGATCCTGGTATAAGGTTTCCATTTATTTCTAATAACCCTCTAGTTTTAAAGATTTTAGAATGGCTCTTCCTTATTGGACGGAGAGGTATAACAGTTCAATTTTGTTGGGTTCCAGCACATGTAGGTGTGTCCGGGAATGAGAAGGCAGATTCACTGGCTAAGGAGGCTGCATCCGAGTTGCTGCCAAGAAGGTATCCCATTCCCTGTAATGATTTCTTACCTGACATCAAGAAATTGGTTTGCAATAAATGGCAACAGCAATGGGATAGTCAAGATGGCAATAAAATGAGGGAAGTAACAAATGACATATCTCCTTGGAGGTATAATATGATGCCCCGAAAATGGGAGACGTCTCTTTGTCGTCTCCGTATTGGTCACACTCGGTTGACACATGAGTTTCTGCTGAAGGGCCAACACCAACCGTATTGTGACAGCTGTTTAGTACCTCTAACAGTAAGGCATTTGTTGACCGATTGCCCCAATTATAACAACTTGCGAAATAGATATTTGTTTGAGGCTCGAGGTGAGGGTGGCAGGTTCATCCTTGCCAAGATTCTTGGAAATGATGTGTCCTACCATGCAAGTGGCATTTTTAGATTTCTTTCAGAAGCAGGTCTTCTGAAAAATATTTAACTTTTATGACATTCAATTTTTATGATTTTAATTGAATACTCTTTAATTTTTTATTTCATTTCATTTTTTATTTTTGTATACATAAATGTTACCGGCGTCAATGACCTTAGATGTCAGGATGCCTGAAAACTTTAAATCATTCAATCATTCATTCTATTTGAGCATGATATTCTCTTGATTTTCTTCCATATTGACTCATTAGGGGTATTTCGAATTAAATGCTATAAATTTTGTCACCTAGTGGGCCACGAAGTCGGGGAAAACTCGCTGAAAAGAGACTAATGTCTCGCCAGGTAAATCCTGAATTACAGTTAGCAGTTAGGTTTTGACCTTTTTGAGCCTCAGTTGGCATGGTAGGAAGCGAGCTGGCCTTTCATTAGATGGGACTAGGGTTTCATCCCAGTATGAGGTAAAAATTTATTTCTATTAGAGTACGATATTGTGTTAATTTTCGTCCATATTGACTCTTTAGGAGAAATTTGAATTAAATGCTATGAATTGTGTCACCTGGTGGGCCAGGAAGTCTGGGAACAATCACTGGTAAGAGCCTGATGTCTCGCCAGGTAAATCCTGAATTGCAGTAAACAGATAGATTCTGATTTCTATTGATCCTCTGGTGGCATGATTGGAAGCAACCTGGCCTTTCATTTTAATGGGCTAGGGTTCGATCCCTTTATGAGGTAGAAATATATTTTTATTGGAGTACGATATTGTGGTGATTTTCATCCATATTGACTCATTAGGGGTAATTGGAATCAAATGCTCTGAATCGTATCACCTGGTGAGCTGGGAAGTCGGGGAAAACTCGCTGGCAAGAGTGTTATGTCTCGCCAGGTAAATCCTGAATTGCAGTTAGCAATTAGGTTCCGACTTCTTTTGAGCCTCTGGTGGCATGGTTGGAAGCAACCTGGCCTTTCATTTGAAGGGGCTAGGGTTCGATCCCAGTACGAGGTAGAAATATATTTATTTGAGCACGATATTGTGTTGATTTTCATCCATATTGACTCATAAGTGGTTATTCAAATTAAATGCTATAAATTGTGTCACCTGGTGGGCCGGGAAATTGCGCAAATTTCGCCGGGGGGAAGACTGATGTCTTGCCAGGTACATCCGGAATTGAAGTTAGCAGTTAGGTCCTGACTTCTTTTGAGCCTCTGGTGACATGGTTGGAAGCGACCTAGCCTTTCATTTGAAGGGGTAGGGTTCGATCCTGGTATGAGTAGAAATTTATTTCTGGTTGCACACGATATTGTGTTGATTTTCATCCATATAGACTTATTAGGGGTCATTTGAATTAAATGCTATAAATTTTGTCTCCTGGTGGGCCAGGAAGACGGGGAAAACTCGCTGGTAAGAGATTGATGTCTTGCCAAGTAAATCCTGAATTAAAGTTAGCAGTTAGGTTCCGACTTCTTTAGAGCCTTTGGAGGCATGGTTGGAAGCCACCTGGCCTTTCATTTGAAGGGGCTAGGGTTCGATCCCTTTTTTGAGGTAGAAATTTATTTCTATTTGAGCACGATATTGTGTTGATTTTCATTCATATTGACTCATTAGGGGAAATTCAAATTAAATGCTATATATTGTTTTACCTAGTGGGCCAGGAAGACGGGGAAATCTTGCTGGTAAGAGACTGATGTCTTGCCAGCTAAATGCTGAATTGCAGTTAGCAGTTAGGTTCCGACATCTTTTAAGCTTCTGATGGCATGGTTGGAAGCTACCTGGCCTTTCATTTGAAGGGTCTAGCGTTTGATCCGGGTATAAGATAGAAATATATTTCTATGTGAGCTTGGTATTGTGTTGAATTTCATCCGTATTGACTCCCAAATGATAATTTGAATTAAATGCTATAAATTGTGTCACCTGGTGGCCCGGGAAGCCATGGAAATTTCGCTGGTAAGAGATGGATATCTCGCCAGGTAAATCCTGGATTGCAGTTAGCAGTTAGGCTACGATTTCTTTTGAGCCTTTGGTGGCAGGAATGGAAGCGACCTGGCCTTTCATTTGAAGGGGCTAGGGTTCGATTCCGTTATGAGGTAGAAATATATTTTTATTTGAGCATGATATTGTGTTGATTTTCATCTATATTGACTCATTAGGGGTAATTTGAATTAAATGCTATAAATTATGTCAGCTGGTGGCCCAGAAAGTCTGGAAAAATTCGCAGGTGAGAGTCTGATATCTCGCCAGGTAAATCCTGAATTGCAGTTAACAGTTAGGTTCTGATTACTCTTAAGCCTATGGTGGCATAGTTGGAAGCGACCTGGCCTTTCATTTGAAGGGGCTAAAGTTTGGTCCCTTTAAGACTTAGAAATTTATTTATATTTGAGCACAATATTGTGTTATTTTCTTCTATATTGACTCATTAGGGGTAATTGGAATTGAATGCTATAAATTGTTTCACCTGCTGGGCCATGAAGTCAGGGAAAATTCGCTGGTAAGAGACTCAGGTTTTGCTTGGTAAATCTTGAATTGTAGTTTGCAGTTAGGTTCCGACTTCTTTTGAGCCTCTGGTGGCATAGTTGAAAGTGACTTGGCCTCTCATTTGAAGGGGCTAAGGTTTGATCCCCTCATGAGGTAGAAATTTATTTCTATTTGAGCACGATATTGTGTTGATTTTAATCAATATTGACTCGTTACGTGTAATTCGAATAAAATTCTATAAATAGTGTCACCTAGTGGGCCAGGAAGTCGGGGAAATCTCGTAGTTATGTTCTGACTTCTTTTAAACGTCTGGTGGCAAGATTGAAATTGACCTGGCCCTTCATTTGAAGGAGCTAAGGTTCGATCCCTTTATGAAAAAGAAATTTATTTCTATTTGAGTACGATATTGTGTAGATTTTCATCCATATTGACTCAGTATGGGTAATTCGAATTAAATGCTATAAATTGTATCGCCTGGTGGGCCTTTAAGTCTGGAAAAACTCGCTGGTAAGAGACTGATATCTCGCCAGGTAAATCCTGAAATGCAGTTAGCAGTTAGGTTCCGATTTCTTTTGATCCTATTGTGGCATGGTTTGAAGCGACCTGGACTTTCATTTGAAAGGGCTAAGGTTCGATCCCTTTATGAGGTAGAAATTTATTTCTGTTTGAGGACGATATTGTGTATATTTTCATCCATATTGTCACTATTAGAGGTAATTCAAATTTAATGCTATAAATTGTGTCACCTTGTGGGCTGGGAAGTCGGGGAAAACTCGCTGGTAAGAGACTGATGTCTTGCTAGTTAAATCCTGAATTGCAGTTAGCAGTTATATTCCAACTTTTTTTGAGCCTCTGGTGGCATGGTAGGAAGCGGCCTAGCATTTTATTTGAAGGGGCTAGGGGTCGATCCTGGTATGAGGTAGAAATTTATTTCTATTTGAGCATGATATTGTTTTGATTTTCATCCATATTGACTCCTTTGGGGTGATTTGAATTGAATGCTATAAATTGTCACCTGGTGGGCCGGGAAGTCAGAGGAAAACTCGCTGGTAAGAGACTGGGGTCTTACCAGGTAAATCCTGAATTGCAGTTAGCTGTTAGGATCCGACTTCTTGTGACCCTCTGATGGCATGGGTGGAAGCCACCTGGCCTTTCATTTGAAGGGGCTAGGGCTTTATCCCGGTACAAGGTAGAAATTTATTTCTATTTGAACACGATATTTTGTTGATGTTCATCCATATTGACTCATTAGGGGTAATTTGAATTATATGGTATAAATTGTGTCAGCTGGTGGGCCGTGAAATCTTGGAAAATTCGCTGGTAAGAGACTCAGAGCATCTGGTGGCATGGTTGGAAGCGACCTGGGCTGTCATTCGAAGGAATAGGGTTCCATCCCGGTATGAGGTAAAAATTTATTTCTATTTGAGCACGATATTGGTTTGATTTTCATCCATATTGACTAATTAGGTTGAATTTGAATTAAATGCTATAAATTGTGTCGGCTGGTGGCCCGGGAAGTCGGGGAAAACTTGCTGGTAAGAGACTAATGTCTCACCAGGTAAATCCTGAATTGCAGTTAGCAGTTAGGTCCCGACTTCTTTTGAGCCTATGGTGGCATAGTTGGAAGCGACCTGGCCTTTCATTTGAAAGGGCTATGGGTCGATCCTGGTATGAGGTAGGAATTTATTTCTATTTGAGCATGATATTTTGTTGATATTCATCCATATTGACTCATTAGGGGTAATTCGAATTATATGCTATAAATTGTTTCACCTAGTTAGCCGGGAAGTCTGGAAAGATTCGCTGGTACGAGACTGATGTCTCGCCAGGTAAATACTGAATTGCAGTTAGTAGTAAGGTTCTGACCTCTTTTGAGCCTATGGCGGCCTCGTTGGAAGCGACCTTGTGTCACCTTATGGGCCGGGAAGTCGGGGATAAATCACTGGTAAGAGCTTGATTTCTCACCAGGTAAATCCTGAGATGCAGTTAGCAGTTACGTTCCGACTACTGTAGAGCCTCTGTTGGCATGGTTGAAAGCAACGTAGCCTTCAATTTGAAGGGGCTAGGGTTCGATCCTGGTATGAGGTAGAAATTATATATATATATATATATATATATATATATATATATATATATATATATATATATATATATATATATATATATATATATATATATATATATATATATATATATATATATATATATATATATATATATATATATATATATATATATATATATATATATATATATATATATATATATAAATCTATATATATATAAATATATATATATATATATATATATATATATATATATATATATACATATATATATATATATATATATATATATATATATATATATATATATATATATATATATATATATATATATATATATATATATATATATATATATATATAAATCTATAGTGTGTAGAAATCATGAAAGCTGACACGTGATGAATATAAGATGTATTATAGCCACGAAAGGAAAAATGAAAAGACTTCGTTGGAGTTAGTACTTTCGTCCATTAGTGACATCAAAAGACTCAACAATGAGGATACATATACAAAGACATCGTATTTATACAGGAGAAGGGCATCCAACAGCTGTCAGTTTATTAATCATTCCGGAAAGGTCAGATTTTAGATAAAAGGATAGTACTGGATTAACGGAAAACAGACCTGGGCTTATATTCAAATTTTTACCTTTGGTACAGGAGATTAAAAATGATTCAACAACATTCCTTTGGATATAGTGATTTACATGGATTATTTTGTTTTCGCCTCTGACCGTCCAATTCTGTGACTCGACCCTAACCATTGGGAGGCCAAGGTCTTATTAAGAGAAGTCTTGGAGATGGCCACCTGATGTTGTTTTAATCTGACTGAGATATTATATAGTGGCCAAACATCCATAGGTATCTCAGTCAGATTAAAACAGCATCAGGTGGCCGTCTCTACGGGTTCTCTTAATAATGCCTTGGCCTCCCATTGGTTAGGGTCAAGTCACAGAATTGGATGGTCAGAGGCGGAAAAAAAAAGTAATCTATGTAAATGACTATATCCAAAGGAATATTATTGAATCTTTTTTAATCTCCTGTACCAAAGGTAGAAATTTGAATCTAATCCCAGGTCTGTATTCCGTTAATCCAGAAGTATCCTTTTATCTAAAATCTGACCTTTCCGAAATTATTAAGAAATATATATATATATATATATGTATATATGTTATATGCATATCTATATGTGTATAAATATGTATATATATGTATATACATATATATATATATATATATATATATATATATGTAAGTATATATGTATATATGTGTATATACATTATATGTATAAACATATATATATATATATATATATATATATATATATATGTATATTTATATTATATATATATTATATATATACTGTATATATATATATATATATATATATGTTTTATATATACATATATATATAATATATTATATATATGTATATATATGTGTGTATATATATATATGTTTTATATATACATTTATATATTATATATTATATATGTATATATATACACATTTATACCCTAACAGTCTACCTGATAGTAACTCATATTAAAGTAAAATCATGCCTCATTTCTTTTGGAACCACGTTACATTCAATTATGTATAAACATCCGAGCTATGTTCGTGCACCGCGAAGATGCACTCCCCAACATTCAATTCTAACCCAAAACCACTAATGAAATATGACCCCTTCAACAAATTGAGTTTTATATCTCGAAAAGAAAATCAGGAAACGCTAGATGAAAACAAACAAAATTATAATCCTTTTGATGCGGGGAGAGAAATATCCAAAGAACAAAAATATATCCCTTTTTCTGCCTTGTTTGATATATTGGCCAGAAAGGAATGGAGAGGCCAGTAGGCCTAAGATTCCCTTTTTGATAAAATCAACCAAGCGAAGCAGATCCCACTATAAAAGATAGAAATCTTTCATCTTTTAGAAATGAAGCCTTTTCCCTTTTAAAAGTGATTTCAAATCGTTCTTTATTTTGGACAGACATACGCAGGAAACAAAGTTAAATGAATCAAGTGCCAAAAGTTTTGGTTGATGAAAGAGTACAATTTATTGAATGAAAATTATTATAATAATACAAGTAATATAATCTCAAAAGATCCTCTGCTTTTCCAATGAATAAAGTTAGTAAGTAAGAATTGTTAAATATCTAGAAAAGCTGTTTGCAGTTACGACTATTTTAAAAGGAACTGTTTTGGGAAATTAGGTCCTCAGAGCTTAATGCTGGAGTCAGGAGGTTATCAACTCCAAGTTAGAAGTTGGGCAAATTCATGTAGCTTACTTACCTTTATGACATACCTAACCTCAGTAATCATAGATGGTACTGTAATTTAAATTTAGCCCCGCCAACATCGCATGCTTGTCGATAGAATATGCTATTAAATAACTTAAAAGTGCATATGAAAGAGAACTCGGTTAAGAACAGCTAGTGATATAAATCCCTGTTATAATTGATATTGGTGTCAATGACCTTAAATGTCAGGATGCCAGAAAACTTTAAATCAATCAATCAATTAAACCCCTGTTTTGTTTGTGGGTTTTATGATATGTTTGTGATAACACTGAAATTTGAAGACAATCATTAAAGCCGTTAGATTTTGTAGATTAGGTGATATACTAATAGGCCTGATAATCTTTAAGTTCTCCTTGATATATGATTATAGATTTTACTCCGGGAAGTATACCATACAGCATACTGCATATAAGACGTCTTTACGTATATTCATTGAACCTCGTCTAGATGGTTTATCAAAAATGCATCACAATGCCACTGTTTATTAATGTTAGTTGCATCGATCTGCTTTCAAAATTATAGTGATTTTCCTTTCTAGCTTGCAATTTAATAGTTATTTGTCAATTACCTTTGAAGGTCAGATTCTGAAACTTGGAACATTATTTTTTTTCTTGCTGAAAAACGTGTATGGCTACCCACGTTCAGAAGTAACTGCTAATAAGAACAGGCTCCTTTAGAGTAAAATTCCTGTATTTCCTTTAGCTACATTTACCACTACTTTCCTCATCTAGCACGAACTTGCTTCGCTACAAATATAGGGTGTCCTTAACTTCAAAATGTATTGTGAAAGTTTGAGATAGTTCTGAAAACTTGCAGAACTAGAACTACTGTATTTCAAGTGTTTTTTTTTAATGTGAAATCCTGGAAGTACATGGACTTGCCTACAAGATGGGAGAATGCTCCTTGCATAGGACATATAGGCCTGATACAGTTTTTTGATGGCTAGTGAGAACCAGCTATACTGCATTGATTACTTAGTCCCCCCTCCCCCCGACTGTAAAAGGTTTATTGACCGAATGTCCTAGTCTTAAGGATTATCAGAACTGTCCTCTCAGACGCCAATATTTTCCATATTTACCGCCAAACTATATGGCATACTAACTGCTTTTGAGAAAATAGCATTTAAAAAAAAAAGTAAGTTTTACCATTTTTTGTGATGCGAAAAGTGTTCTACAAGCTTTAAAAGGTTTTAATTCGGCTCACATAGGTGTGTCTGGAAATGAAGAGGCAGATTCACTGGCAAAGAAAGCTACAGCTGAGTTGCTACCTAGAAAAAAATCATTACATAGAATGGGATACCCATTCTATGTAATGATTTTTTTATCGGCAATTAAGAATTTTTTTTCATAATAATTGGCAACAGCATTGGGATAGTGTAGCTGAAAATAAAATAAGAGAAATTGCGAATATAACCCTTTGGAGGTATAACATGATGCCTCGAAAGTGGGAGACTACTCTCTGTTGTCTCCGCATTGTTGACACTCCGATGACACAGGAGTTTCTGCTGGCTGGCCAACACAAACCATATTGCACAACTGTTTGATACGCTTGATAGAGAGGCATTTGTTGAATGAATGCCCTACTATTAGCACACAAACAAATAGATATCTGTTTGAAGCTCAAGGTGAAGATGGCAGGTTCATCCTTGCCAAGATTCTTGGACATGTGTCGTACAATGATAGTGGCATTTTTAAACTTATTCCAGAAGCAGGTCTTCTGAATGCTATTTAACTTTTATTCCATATTCACTTTTCTGGTATTTATTGATTATTTTTTCAGTTTTTATTTATAATAAACGATATTGGCGCCAATGACCTTTGATGTGAGGATGCCAGAGAACTTGAAATCACTCATTCATTCGGAACCTCTGAGCAGATATTACTGGTACATTTATGCCATGATTCATGCAGTGTTAGTTTGGTGGTGTTTTACATAATATTTAACCATTTTAATTTTACTCAAATATGTTTTAGTCAAACTAATAATACAGTATGGTTGTTTTCGTAGTTATAATTTTAACCCAAAAATTTTAGATAAATTTTTATTCTGGTGTCAATGATCCTTGTAAATATGGTGTCAGAAAAATTTCAACAATCAATCAATCCCCAAAAGTCCCTTCCCACTATCTTTAACAATCAGTAAGTATTTCTCTCCTATTTTGTAAGAAGAATGAATAGACATTCCTCAATTTAAAGATAAATTACCATAGTTCAGGATATTTTCGTCCTTTCACTAAGGGCAATACGATTTTATACTTGGAGATTTCACTTATATGCAACAGAGAGAACAGCAATACCTATTAAATAAGAAATCAAATATTCGCGCCGCGATGATTTCAAATAGCCTGCACTTGTGCATGCTTATGTGCGCAGATTGCCTGGACCTTGGTGTCTGGGTGGGGACTCTTAGACAGTCAGTCATAGCCCACAAGGGTAGAAGACCAGACTGGTGGGGGCTAGGTCTTGTAAGATTCTCAGCCTAAAGGGAAATTCTTGATATAATTCTTGTTCAGCCCCCGAGCAAGCCTTGTAAATATTGCTAATGGAAACTGGTAAACATGTGCTCTCAAGAATCAGTTTGCAAACAAAGACATCATGAATGATTAGCGGCAGGGAGGAGGCAAGGGAGGTTCAATCCCGCTGCAGATTTGTTTGGCCAAAAAAATCAGGACCCATAGGGGAGCCAGAAGGAAGGCAGTTGAGGACTGAACCTCTTGTGTCCACTGACGCCTGCATGGGGAGGAGGGAAAATGTCAGATAGCAGTGAGACTGTGTGAGTAGAAGACACTGAGTGAGTGCCAGAAGTTTTTTAGTAGGAGAGGTTCGACAGCACTGGCTACAAAAGCCCCAGTATTAAGACTTAGCCAGTTGGCAAGTTTTGAGAGTCTCAGAGGAGGTAAAGGCGCTAGCCCAGCCCAAAAGCTTACAGGGAGTCCCAACCAAGGTTGAGAATTGTCAAAGATTTTCTTTTCAAAACTCGGGCCGAAACCCCAGTTTGATACTAGGCCTAGAGGCCAGTCTTCAGAACAGAAGTCCATAGGGGAGTACTGTCTATAGCTCAGCTCGAGAGCAGAGTGGGGGTTCCCAACATAGTTGGGAACAGTATCAAAATGATTTTCTTATATAACAGCTTGTTTATGTATTTTTGGCAGAGTTGGACAAGCCATAACCATGTATGATTGATTGAGGGACCAAGAATGAATGGCCAGACGTAATATAAGGCTGTGCAGTCTCCTAAGGGAGGAAAATAGTATTTGAGGGAGGAGAGAAAGGACGGATAGCAGCTAGACCCTGTAAGTAGGAGAGACTGGATGAGGAGTGAGGAGGTTTATAGTGGAAGGTAGCAGATGAGATACAAAGTCCCTGGCAAGATTAAGTTGGAATGAGAGGACAGAGGAGGACCCAGCACGGGGTAGAGCTTGAGTTGGAGGAAAAAGACAGCAGTATGAGAAAAGAGGGGGAAGGAACTTGTAAACCTAACAAGGTGTGCAAGTGAGTTAGTAAGGGGGATGGACAATTGTGGGGTTAGTGGGAGCCCGATGATAGGATGGAATAGGTATTGCTGTCATGCAGCTTGTAGGGTGTGCTGTTTAGGGATATAGAGGGTTTCGGTGTAGGCAAGGGTAGGAGTATGCTGGGACCAAGGTACAGTGGTTACCTAGGTGGTGGGTAAGAGCGCAGAAAACCTGAAAAAGTCTGATGTTTTCCAGGATTCGCCTGGCTACTGAAAATGAAGTGAGTTGAGGGCTGGGTTGAGGTTCTGCCTAAGAGGAAAAGTTTCAGTACAGTGAAGCAGGTAGTGATCTAGGTGGAGATTGACTGGTAGATCACAGTATGTCGTCAAGGGCGAGCAACTCGCAGGAGCATGGGTAACCTAGTCAAAGTTCCTCTGTCTCTCCACCCACCTTCTCACTGCTCTTGGTGTACACCATATCCATTTACTGTGGTAAAAAAATTACAGCTTTATTTGAAATAAACGGGATGTTAATTAAAATGGTGTTCCACTTAACTGTATCCAGTACTAATGCATGTAATATTCACATTTTAATATTGTATTCGTAAATGAAAACATAACCAATTATAATCTTTTCTCTCCCTTGTTTACGTTTATATTTCCCAAATCAGCTGACAAAACAATTATTACTTGATCTAATATTTTCCAATTAGCGTAATAATTTCAATAGTTTTATTTGAAATACCATATATTCTCGTGTAATTTTCGACCCCATGTAAAAGGTGAACACCAAAATTATCTTTAGAAAAAGTGTTTTTATCATATACTGTACTGCATATAGTCTATTAGGCGAATGGCAGTTTTCAAAGCCAGCCTCATGTTACTACACTTTTATTATGAATCTTTTACCACACATTATAATCTTTATTGTTGTTACTGTTATATATTTATGTGTATAGTTATAAAATAAGCTGTTTTTCTATTTAGGGAGGTATAAAAATAAAACAATTTGGGAGTTTTAACAACGTATAGGCTAAATATTCGCCAACCATTATCCACAGCCATCTCTTGGCAAAAAGGTAAACAATCCTAGTTGTTCAAAAAGAAATGCTTTTGGTGACGGAAGGATTATGATACATTGAAG
>NC_090750.1:27472168-27529668 GCF_036898095.1 Palaemon carinicauda | reverse complement strand
TCATTTTGTGTGTATTATTCCTTCCCGAATTTATTTGGGTCAGCTCCTTAGGCTAGATAATCTCCCTACTTTTATTATTATTATTATTATTATTATTATTATTATTATTATTATTATTGCCTTTTGTAGTAGTTTTAGTAATAATGCTTATAATAATTGGAATCATTATTTTTGCTAATATGGTAATACGTGCTATTTTATAATTATTTTAAAGAGATGATAATATTGATAGGTCTACTAATATTCCTTTTATCAATATTTTTTTCTATTATTTAGTAATTGTAGTGATATTTATAATAATTCCAGCTATTATTTCAGCATACACCAAGATGATAAACAATTTATAAGATACATAAGATCATGAAAAACAAGTTATAAGATACATAAGATCATGAAAAAAAAGTTATGAGATACATAAAATCATGAAACTTAAAGTTACAAAAACTTCTGACTTACAGAGAACTTAGAACAATCTAATTGTATAAATGGTGACGAAGAAGAAAGTAAACATACCTAGCTAGAGCCGAGTAATTTTTTGTCGGAAATTCATAACGGAATTTCGAAAAACCTCAAAGATTTCTGACTTGGAAATATCGGCTAAAGAAATCTGATCCGTCGTGATTTTGCTCAAGTAGGCCGCCTCCACCCTATAGGGAACGGAGTTTTTTTTTTTTTTTTTTTTTTTTTTTTTTTTTTTCTTTTTTTTTTATACACATTAACCATTTTGAAGAAGTTCCCCAGTAAGTTTCAGCCTAATCTGATCATCATTTTTTT
Organism: Palaemon carinicauda; assembly: GCF_036898095.1. Taxonomy (NCBI): domain Eukaryota; kingdom Metazoa; phylum Arthropoda; class Malacostraca; order Decapoda; family Palaemonidae; genus Palaemon; species Palaemon carinicauda. The sequence continues at coordinate 27,528,894 of NC_090750.1, read as the reverse complement.
TTTTTTAATCAATATTTTTCTCCTTTCGGAGCCCCAAAGTGTTGTCCTTTTTTGAAACTCTAAGGCTCTTTTATTTTTTAATCAATTTCCAAAACAAACATGAATTTAAAGCTAAAAGTATACTCCATAGAAAACATTTTACAGAAATGCAAAATATACATTTTCTTTTTGTATTTTGACATAGTACTTGTACCAAATTAAAAAAAAAAAAAAATATTGACGAACGTTTAACAAAAACATAAGCTCATACTGCATATTCAAAGATTTATTGAATGATTTTTATGCAGAATTTATCTACGAATCATTTAGGCCAATTTTTTTTTAGATCTGTTGAAAATTAGCAAATTGTTAATGTTTTAAATGCACCTTTTTAGCTGAAAAAGTTTCGAGAAAAAATGTATTTGAAAATTACCAAGCATATTTATTCACCTAAAACCCAATAAAACCACTTAGAACACTTGATTTTCAGAATTTTTGGTTCATTGACATCTCTGAAATGTTCTAATCATTTTCATGTTAGTTTCTTATGCCCTAGGCATGACAGTAGCACAAAGAATAGCATAAAATTACGAAAAAAAATCACGAGCACTAAGTTATGTACGCTTCGCCTTTCAGTTATTGTGGGTAACTGGTTCTCTCTGCGAAGCAGCCAAGATTCTTCAGCTCCTCTAAGCATGGCCATCAGGAAAAGTTATCATAGGGTAATGTAATATGGCACTGAAGGGAAAAGTTATATTGAATAAATGAGTATATATGACTTTTACGTAAATGAACATTTTGGGCCATATATACCTGTAGAAAATCGCACTTTTAGGCTTTTTGTAATACAAATTCAGCTCTAATCTTTTGTGCCTGCCAAACCAGGAATCTTAGGAAAAAAAAATGGTTTCCTGACCCCAAACATCCCCTATCTGGACTCTCGCCCCGGAGGTGGTCGTCTCTCTCTCTCTCTCTCTCTCTCTCTCTCTCTCTCTCTCTCTCTCTCTCTCTCTCTCTCTCTCTCTCTCTCTCTCTCTCTCTCATCTTCACATGAATTTGTTTATGGCATATGCGATGCATCTGCTCCATTAGACCTAAATGTTGTAATCCAACCCAATCCAATCCCTTAGCATATTGCATTCTCTATAGTATACCAGTTTTGCAAAGAGCTTTATATTGTTTTTGCAATTTTTGAAAAAGTGAGAATTGGTTTTTTCTTTAATTATACTAAAATCTTTGAAATTTTTATTGAATATTTATTCATTAGTTTTATTCCATCTTTCATAACCTGGTTTTCATTACAAATTGAAAATGGCGCTGAATGATCCCTTCGGTCTCATTCAATTTAACTCCATAGTTGTTGAAAGTTTTCCTGATACTTGATTCAGATATTCCATTTTAAATTAGCACCTGCATTTATAATTATTACATTTAATTGAGCACAGTGAGATATATGTCAACTTTCTGTTCAATAATAAGTTAAAATTCTTTATAAGTTTTTATATCACATATCACATTCGAATGTCCAATGAATTATTACACTTTTTGTCATTTCCAAAATGACACATTTCCTTATCATAAAGTCTTCCATAAAGTACAGCTAAGAGAATCAAACCAATAATATGATTAAAAAGTTAATTTTCTCTTTGTGGCAAACATGAATGGAGTCAACAAGCTTTCTTCTGAAGGATTTTCGCGTTATTTCGAGGATTATATACTTTGTAGGTGTACTTGAATGACCAAACTATCATTAATATTGTCTGAGCTGAGCGTGCATTGAGACCCGGGGCTGCATGGAGTTACAGCACAGAACAAGACAGAAAACTGCTTCCCGACATTCTAAATGTAAGAGCTAATTGTCACGCATAGCAGTACTGTGCATGGCAGACTTGTGTGAGCATGCCTCTCAAAGCCTAAATTTAACCTGAGCTTGGTGCTTAAAATCTTCAGCAAGATCATTTCTAAATTTATTCCATATTTCAAGAGGATTGTTTACTTCACAAACTTGTAGAATAATAGAAAAAAGACTTCTCAACTCTTCGGTGTTCTTGACATTGAAGCTTTTGCTAGTTTTGCTTCCCAATGCTGATTATTTTCAAGTAAGCTCAATTTCAAATATGTTTCTCGATATGTTCTGCAAACTTCACCATTAAATTCTTTCAAGCTTTGAAGTGTAATTGGTCCTTTTTTCTCATGGAGAAGTGTCTCAGCAGTAAAATATATTCTCTGATCATTTTCCAAATGCACAGAAAGTTGTTAAATGGCAACGTGTCATTCGTTGGATTGGGAATGCAGAAATATGCCAAAAAGCCTTATTATTTCTGATATATCTTCCGATTTGGTATTATGTAACTTCATCATTAGTGGTATTTTGAATAGCAAAAGACGCAGCATCAGTACCTTTATGTATATATTTGCAGACATATTCGATGCTCTTCATTAAGTTACAAAACTACGTTAATATAAGCATTAAAAGTCTTTGATAGTAGCAGACAGTAAGGAACTATCCATCAATTGTCAACGTCATGAACTCCAACTTTGGCTTGCTTTCCTTTATCTTCTGGTTCCCTTCTTCTGTATGAGGAATGTCCATCTTTGCCTTATTGAGTATGAAGAATAAATTTGTTTTGAATAGTTCTTTGGGCACTTACTTTCCTTCATGCTTGGTGACAGAAAGTTTTGAGAACCACATGGTCCATGAACCATATGAGTTTTCCCAATTTCTCAGAGTGGGCGATAAATTTCAGGAGTAGGACATTCGTCTGAAATAATAGAATCAACTTAATTTGAATTTATTTTTGTCATCAACCAAATTAAAAGATGGGCATGAGGCAATCCTCTCTTCTTTCATTCCAAAGAATTCATTGAACAGCAAACTTCTCCAATATTTGTGGCTTTATCAGATACATTAATCTAATAAGTTTCAAGCGGAAAACCCGGGCTAAGAGATCACATCTAGGCTGTGGCTTTTGATCGAGTAGAAGCTTCTCTTGGATTTCAGGCCATTTCGGGTCATATGTAAAAGAATGATAAATCTGATGTGCCATAAAGGCATACCTCTCAGATGCTGAATCCTTGACGAGGATGGGGTGCTTAGTGATTAGCAGCTGTGCTCTAATGAACGGTGGAAACTGCTTTCCTACTGGAACTTGGTGCCCAATTGTTGATCAAACTAAATTAGTCAGCACTTTCTCTCTTTTCTTTTGATTACTTCTTTAATTCTCCCATCTCTCCTCTTGGGCATGAACTTGTTGACGACTTTGGCTAGTATGACTTTGGTTTAGACTGCTTCTTTGGATTTGGCACAGGGTGGGATGGATTGCATAACATCTCAACCTGTAAAAATTTAGACCCCATCACCCTCTGGCAGACCCTTTTGGGTGCAGAGTAAGTCTGTAAAGAGTCGGGCTCCAGTGATCCGGTTTTAAGTTGCCATATTTGCGGGTAATGGGTGACGCCAGGCATTGGAGTCGTCGGTGGGAGGGGCTAACTACCCCCACTGACCAGTGTACGCCCACCTTAAGAGAGGCAGTCCCTCTAATAGAGGACTGATCCCCGCTGAAGCCTCTTCTCGTGTTGGGCCACATGGGATAGGAGGACTGATATTCTCCGATAAGAGGTGGATAACCCGGCTTGCTTCTACTTTAAAAACTAACCCCTCTGTTGACGACCTGGAAACTCTAAAGGACCATTCTACTAATGTTAAAAAACAAAGTAATTTGGTTGACATGGAGAATTTGCGAATCCTTCATGTCACCCAGATTCCCATAGAAACCAATTATGATGTGCTGTATAAATTATTTCATTGTTATGGTCACATCAGGGAAATTAGAATGAGGCTTGAAGGTGACAAATGGAATTCATGGAAATCATTGGATAACCATGATGAAGCATTCAATGCAATCAGTGATATGAATATCAAAATCGATAATTTGAACTTCAAGGGTGCTCTTTGCGATCGGGTACCTAAGGATCTAGATGTATACAAACGTGCAGATTGGATTGATAAAGGTATAGAGGTAGTTCTACCCTCCCAGAGAAAGCCAAAACCACCAAAGTGGCTTGTTGCTCAATCAAAAGGGAGTACTGGAAATTATTTCAAGATACGTAAATTTCATCAAAAGAAAGTAGGTACCATTGCACCAGGAGATATATCTCGGTTTGAAAAGAACAGTTTCCTCATAAGTGGCAAATCAGAAACTCAATATGTTATACTTTGCAATTTAAATACAGAGAACGATATCATAGAGCTGGATGTGAAACCGTATCTAAACTTCAGTTATGGAAGGGGAGTAGTTTTTAATAGAGACTTATATGAGTACAGAAGAGGAGATATTGGCTATGTATCCTTGAACTGTGTGGAAAGTTCATAGAGTCCCTGGAACGTCAATGATTATCCTGACTTTCCAGGATGCTGATGTGCCTTTCCACATTTACATAGAAAATGAACGAATTAAAGTTCGAACTTTTAAGCAGAAGCCGCTGCAATGGTTTAATTGCTTTAGATATGGGCATCCATCTAAAGTTTGCAAGAATGATAAAATATGTAGTACTTGCTCCAATGGAGAATGTACACTAGAGGCCAATTGTATAAACTGCAATTTGAATCATAAATCTACTGATAGGAACTGCCAGCAATATAAGTTGAAAGAGGCTGCTCTCAATAAATCCAGTATGTGACACATAAGTGTGGGGCATACCGAGAGATTATTGAGTAAATCAGCAAGTTATGCAAAGAAATTGAAATCAGGAGGAAAAATGAGGCGGGAGACATCCAACCCGCCTATTACTGCCTCTATTCCCCAGAAAAGAAATTCGCCATCTTCTGATAGAATTCTAGAGGATAAGGCAAGAATATCACGTAAGGCTTTGCTCACCTCTAATAAACCTTTGTCCCTCACTACAAATGATAATAATAACTTCTCTCAGGCTATATCTTTGCCTGATTTGATGGAGGTTCCACATAAAACAGAGTTATCAGGTGCAACTGTAGTGGGGAAAACATTAAAATCTAATAAATCACCACCTGTCAATAGAAAAAGAGAGAGACCTCCATCTTTTTCACCCCCATCCATTAAAAACACCAAAGTTATGACATCAAATAGATATGATGTTCTGACTGTTGATATTTCAGATCAAAAGGAAAACTTCTTGAATCAATCAAAAATTCAACTTGAGGTCCACCATCCCCCACAAGAATTAGTTAAGAACAGCATTTAAAAGGCTAATATAAAACCTAACTTATCAAGACCCAAACGTAAGAAGGCTACAGAAAATATTGTAAGGTGCTTCCATATGAGGTATCATCAACGCCTCCATGGAAATTACCAGAGGTATCTTTTTGTAAATATTTTATACAAGTTAAGAAGAATATGACTGACTTAGAGTCCTGGTCTCTTTTTAGGGAACAGCTTCCATATTTACTGCCGAACTGAATGGCATACTAATCGCTATTGAGAAAATAGCGTTGGAGAAGGAGGGTAATTTTAAATTTTTAGTGATGCAAAGTGTTCTTTAAACTTAAGAAGTTTTCAATTCTAGTAACCCTCTAGTTATAAAGATTTTAGAATGGCATTTTATTATTGGTCGGAGAGGTATAATGGTTCAATTTTGTTGGGTTCCAGCACATGTAAGAGTGTCTGGGGATGAGAAGGCGGATTTACTGGCGAAGAATGCTGCATCCGAGTTGCTACCAAGAAAGTGTCCTATTCCCATTTATGATTTCCTACCTATCATCAGGAAATTGTTTTTTAATAGTTGGCAGCAGCACTGGGATGGTCTAGAAGGCAATAAGATGATAGAAATAAAAAATGTCATATCTGCTTGGAGATAAAACATGATGCCCCGAAAGTGGGAGACGTCTCTTTGTCGTCTCCGCATTGGTCACACACGGTTGACATACGAGTTTCTTCTGAAGGGCTAACACCAACCGTATTGCGACGACTGTTTGGTACCCTTGACAGTGAGGCACTTGTTGATCGAGTGCCCCAATTATGATAACTTAAGAAATAGATATCTGTTTGAGGCTCGAGGTGAGGATGGCAGGTACATCCTGGCCAAGATCCTTGGACATGATTTGTCGTACAATGCTAGTGGCATTTTTAAATTGATATCAGAAGCAGGTCTTCTTAATGCTATTTAACTTTTATAAAATATTCGGGGTAGTAGGTTGGGTAGGGCACCAGCCACCCGTTGAGATACTACCGCTAGAGAGTTAGGGGGTTCTTGGTCAGACAGTACTACATTGGATCCTTGTCTCTGGTTACGGCTCTTTCCCTTTGCCTACACAGACAACGAATAGTCTGGCCTATTCTTTACAGATTCTCCTCTGTCCTCATACACCTGACAACACTGAGATTACCAAACAATTCTTCTTCACCCAAGGGGTTAACTACGGCACTGTAATTGTTCAGTGGCTACTTTCCTCTTGGTGAGGGTAGAATAGACACTCTAGCTATGGTAAGCAGCTCTTCTAGGAGAAGGACACTCCCAAATCAAACCATTATTCTTTAGTCTTGGGTAGTGCTATAGCCTCTGTACCATGGTCTTCCACTGTCTTGGGTTATAGCTCTCTTGCTTGAGGGTACACTCGGGCACACTGTTCTATCTAATTTCTCTTCCTCATGTTTTGTTGAAGTTTTTATTATTTATAGAGGAAATATTTATTTTAATGTTGTTACTATTCCTAAAATATTTTATTTTTCCTTGTTTCCTTTCGTCACTGGGCTATTATCCTTGTTAGGGCCCCTGGGCTTATAGCATTCTGCTTTCCCAACTAGGGTTGTAGCTTAGCATTTAATAATAATAATAGTAATAATAATAATAATAATAATAATAATAATAATAATAATACTTCTAGTGGTATTTTTAAATTTATATCAGGAGCAGGTCTTCTTAAGGCTATCTAACTTTTATAACATGTTAACTTCTCTGGTTTTAATTGAATATTCTTTTAATCTTTATTTATAATAAACGATATTGGTGTCAATGACCTTCGATATCAGGATGCCAGAAAACTTCAAATAAATCAATCAATCAATCAACCTAAAGATGGGCAGCCCCTCTCTAATAGAGGACTGGTCCCCGCTGAAGCCTCTTCTCGTGTTGGGCCACATGGGATAGGATGACTGACATCCTCCGATAAGAGGTGGATAACCCAGCTTGCTTCTACTTTACCAACCAACCCCTTTGTTGATGGCTTGGAAACTCTAAAGGACCATTCTACGGATGCTCAAAAACAGATGTAATTTGGATAACATAGGGAAACTGCAAACCCTTCATGTCACCAAAATTCCAATAGAAACATTATGATATGCTTTATAAAACATTTAAATGTTATGGTAATATTAAAGAAATGAAAATGAGGTTTAAAGGTGACAAATGGGATTCATGGATATCATTTGATAATCATGATGAAGCATTCAATGCAATCATTAATATTATGAATATTAAAATCAATAATTTGAACATCAAGGGTACTCACCTGCAAATTGGATTGATAAAGGTATAGAGGTAGTTGTATGCTCCCATAGAAAGCCAAAACCACCAAAGTGGCTTATTGCTCAGTCAAAAGGTAGTACAGGAAATTATTTTAAGATATTTGAATTTCTGCAGAAGAAAGTACAGTAGGTACCATCGCACCAGATGATATATCTCAGTTTAGAAAGAACAGTTTCCTCATAAGTGCCAGATCAGAAACACAATCTGTTATGCAATTTAAGTACAGAGAATGATGACATAAAGCTGCATGTGAAACCCCATCCAAACTTTGGTTATGGAAGGGGAGTAGATTTTAATAGATATATACATTTACAGAAGAGGAGATATTGGCCATGAGTCCTATAACTGTGTGGAAAGTGCATAAAGTCCCTGGAACGTCAATGATTATTCCCTCTTAATGAGAGATTGCCTTGATGAAGTCATTGAGCTTCAGCACGGCATTTCATTCCCGTGCTGAACCTTGGTGATGGGCAAGAGTGATCTCAAACTTGGGGAAATTGCTCCCCCAGTTCGAATCTAAATTTCTCTCTTCCTCATCATTTTCTTCCTTTTGATATTACTTCAACCTTCTCCTAATTTTATAAACTTTCTTTCATGTTGCTGTCCCAACTCTGAGTAAAATTTCCCATATGTATATGTGTATATATTTACATATATATGTATGTCTTTTTTTAATGGCATGGACGTTTCTACATCCGTTATCGCCACTGGGATGGATGTTTCTACATCTGTAAATGCTGACTGCTTCGATGAATGGGAGTAGGTGTCATGGTTGGGAGGTCTTTGCGCTCAAAGCTATATATGAGAGTTTTTGAATGATATCAGCTATCCCGAAGATGGTTTGGACCTTTTTGGTGGAACTATTCTCAAGTGTTGGGTCTTCGGAATCCAGGGGGATCCAATGGTTGAGGTAGGACTCTTGGCTTTTGGCCGGAAACCCATCATTACAGATATGGGGAGGATGATTCCATAGTTTCTTGGTCTCAGTCCTAGCGGGTTCATTTTACACCTGTGCCTCTATCAGTTTTGGTGCTATCCTTCGTGTAGCGTATGGAGTGGACCATCTGGAAAGTATACTCTTATTGTGTCGATAGTGGAGAGTGCAAATTTCCTGTCCAACATGTGATGCCTTAACCCTGGACAGGTATGCTAGGTCGTATGCGACCCCTACAGCATGTTCAAAACCTGTTATTTCCCCATAAATCATCAGCTGTCTCGAATATGGAAGTGATCGACCTGCAAGGGGTGACTAGTCTACATGCCATTGTCTGCTTTAGGACTGATTTTCGTCTAACTTCCCTCCTTCCCCGTTTTTTTACCTCCCCAGGGGTCGACCTCGACCCTGAAATACCTTTATAGGGGTAAGTGATCAAACAGCAAAGTTATTACATAATTATATATTGTCGAACAGTGTTGATACTTATTTGGTTCTTTATAGTTGGAGTGTGGGTGGATGGTGTGTCTACCACTTGCATGACATTGGTTTTGGCTTAGATGCCATATATTGCCATGAGGTCCATTTTCCCTCAAATGCTAATTTCTGAATTTTTTTTATTTTTTGCAAATTTCTGATTTTTTTCTATTTATTTTGAATTTATCTTCAATAATGGCCAGCAGGCAGTATTCCCTCGGCATGGATGTCATCAACACACTTCTAATGGAGTTAAAAAGAGATGTTGATGATAATATGGAGCTTGTGTTTGATATTTATTTCTTTGATAATTTCTCCTTCGTATTTTTCAATATTTTTCTTATGTGTATTAGGTACTTGAAATTAATTTATATAGTGTTTTATTATTATTATTATTATTATTATTATTATTATTATTATTATAGATCATAGTTTATGTATATATAATATTTTTATATTATTTTACTTTTTATTGGTCAGCAGTTTCTTATTTTGATTTCATTTTACTTTGATTGGCTACCGATTTGCTATTTGATATCCTTTTACTTTTATTAGTTACTAATTCTATTTTCTCTTGCTGTAAGTATGGTATCAATTTTGTGTTGGTCACATCAAGCTTCCTGAAAGGACTCACTGTCATAGCTGCCCACCTAAGACTGACCACATGACAAACACCACTTGTTTGAGGAGCAGGAAGCCTGTTTGTCTATAGCTTCAAACTGTCTTGTATCTGAACTGTACCTGATAGTTATAGCTAGGTTAAATCATGAAACTTTTTTTTTACTACTTGTTTGTATAAATACGGAAATTTTAATCTTTACAAAATAGATATCACCCATTTTTTATCTAAAATTTATTTAAAAGAATTTAAATTTTATATGATAAAAATAATTGTCAAACATCCAGAAAGCCATCATATCAGTTTTATTCCAATCCACTGATAATTAGATGAATAAATAACACCTTGAAATTTACATACCCATTCTTCATTTCAAGTGGTAGATTGGGCTGTAAGAGTTGTTGCGGTCTGCGGCCATTTTGTTGACATACCCGAAAGGTAAGTTGGCATATCTCTATATATTCTTGTTCTGTATAGAATTCGTGATATTTTGGTATATTTTAATGCATAAATATCATATTTTATAGGAGATACAATGATTTTCATAAGAAATTTACATTGTGAAACTAGGCCGTCAAAACCTGACCTTTAGATTTCGCCCCTGATATAACAGTAAATTACATCTTAGTGTACATTTTATTATGTATTTCTGTTCTAGGATAATATGAGTTTATTCTATAAAAAAAATTAGCCTCTTCCTATTTCATTTGGGTACTCAAAAAAATTCATGAAATTTGGACAAATTTTTTTGGCCAAAAAATGTTACCCTTTTTTTCTCATTTCAGATCTTGACTTCTATGGGTCCAACTCATTTCCAGCAATTACACGCTGTTGCTTTGCCATCTAAGAAGGTGTCCCTAAAGGGATTTATGTGTATATGTATATTTCTTTTTTGTGAATATTTACGTCGTCTTTTTTTTGTATACTTAAATTTTTAAAATATTTCCAATAAATAGTTATTTTGTAGATGGGTATCATTTATATTTTCAGTAGTTTTAAGCATTCTTTGAAGTATTTTTAGCAAGTCAAACAATACAGATTGATGCATAACTAAATTTTTCCTGAATTTTTTTTGGAGTCGGGGTCGCGCGCGATCGAGTTACCCTTAAAGGGGTGTCCGAGTAACGTACCTATCCAGGGTTAATGTTCCCAAGCAGGTGAATCAAACAATTTTAGATATCACATTTCCTTTCTTTTTTCTTATGGATTCTTCTGACAACGACCCCCCTCCCCTGGATATGCTGACTCGCCCCTGGCACTGTTGACGACCTCTGGCAATTCATTTAAAAAAGGGTAATTTGGACAGCACAGGAAAATTGAAAATCCTACATGTTACACAAATCCTATTAGAAGCTAATTATGATGTGCTACATAAAATATTTGATTGCTACAGATTTATAAAAGAAATTTGAATGAAACTTGAAGACGATAAATGGGATTCTTGGTTATCATTTAATTGTCATGAGGAAGCATTCAATGCAAGCCATAACATTGTAAATATAAATGTAGGTAATATAGGGTGCTCTGTGTGATGGGGTACCTAAAGATCTGGATGTCTACAGACTAGCAGACTAGATTGATAAAGACAGAAATAGTTATGGCATCCCAAAGAAAGCCAAAACCAACATTGTGGCTTTTTGCTCAATCTACAAGAGGTACAGAAAATTATTTTAAGATCTGCAAATTTTTTCAGAGGAAGGAAGGAACGATCGTACCTGGAGATATATCGATGTGGTAGTAGGCTGGCCAGGGCACCAGCCACCCGTTAAGATACTACCACTAGAGAGTTATGGGGTCCTTTGAATGGCCAGACAGTACTACATTGGATCATTATCTCTGGTTACGGTTCACTTTCCCTTTGCCTACACAGACATCGAATAGTCTGGCATATTCTTTACAGATTCTCCTCTCTCCTCATACATCTGACAACACTGAGATTACCAAACCATTTTTCTTCACCCAATTGGTTAACTACTGTACTGTAATTGTTCAGTGGGTACTTTCCTCTTGGTAAGGGTAGAAGAGACTCTGTAGCTATGGTAAGCAGCTTTTCTAGGAGGAGGACACTCCAAAATCAAACCAGTGTTCTCTAGTCTTGGGTAGTGCCATAGCCTCTGTACCATGGTCTTCCACTGTCTTGGGTTAAAGTTCTCTTGCTTGAGGGTACACTCGGGTACGCTATTCTATCTAATATCTTTTTCTCTTGTTTTGTTAAAGTTTTTATAGTTCATATAGGAAATATTTATTTTAATGTTTTTGCATTCTTAGAATATTTAATTTTTCCTTTTTCCTTTCCTCACTGAGTTATTTTCCCTCTCAGGGCCCCAGGGCTTATAGCATTCTGCTTTTCCAACTAGGGTTGTAGCTTAGCAAGTAATAATAATAATAATAATAATAATAATAATTATAATAATAATAATAATAATAAAAGTTACTTGATAAAGGCCAAGTCATATACACAGTCTTTTATATTGTCTAATTAAAAGACAGAAAATGATATAAAATTGACATCAAACCCCATCTAAACTGGAAGGGGAGTGGTTTTCAATAGGGATCTATATGAATTTTTCGGGAGAGGAGATATTGGTTATGTGTCCACTTTCAATGTGGAAAGTACATAAAGTACCTGGAACATCAATGATTATCTTTACTTTCCAGGATGCTGATGTACCTTTCCACATAGAAAAGGAAAGAATTAGAGTTCGACCTTTCAAGCAGAAGCCACTGCAATGTTTTATTTGCTTTAAATTTGGGCATCCTTCCAAAGTTTGCAAGAATGATAAAATTTGTAATACTTGCTCCAATCTTTACCATGGAGAATGTACAATTGAGGCATGGTGCTTGAACTGCAACTCTAATCATAAATCTAAGGATAAGAGCTGCCAGTTTTAAAAGTTAGAAGAAGCTACATTCAATAAATCAATTATAGAACATGTAAGTGTAGGGCATGTCAAGAGAATACTAAAATCTACTACCTATGGAAAGGCATTATAAACAGGAGTAAAAGTTCATCGGGAATCATCTAACCCACCTACTACTGTTGGTAGTTCTCAAAAAAGAAATTCACCATCTACTGATAAAGTGCTGCATAATAAGACAAGAATATCTTTTCTTAAAGATTTACCGTTGTGTATCAACAAAAAGACATTGCCCACCACTATCGAACCATTATCCCCTATTACAAAGGCTAATACTAACCTCTCCTAGGCCATGTCCTTGCTTGATTTAATGGAGATTCTACTTGAAACCAAGTTATCCGGTGCACCTGTAGTGGGGAAGGTATAAAAAGCTGGTAGCTCACAACCTATTAATCGGAAAAGAGAGAGACCTCCATCTCTCTCATCCCCTTTCATAAGAAACATTTAGAGCTATGACTTCAAATAAATATGATGTTTTGTCTGTTGATGTTTCTGATCAACCAAAAGACAATTTAAATGAATCAGAAATTTAAGTTGAGGTCCACCATCCTCCTCAGCAATTAGATCAAAAGAGAAAAAGAAAATAATAAACACAAAGCCCAATTTATCAAGACCCCTTCTAATAAAACCACCGGGAAATACTGTTAGATCAAAAATAATGTGAAGACTTAATCCAAAAGTTCTTCCAAAATATAAAGCAGCAAACTATCGACCAATTGCATTGACATCTTGTTTAGTAAAATCATGGAGAAGATGGTCAATGCAAGACTGATGTGATACCTTGAGTCCTCTATTCTTGAAGCCTTTGCTTCCAAACAACACCATGTAACAGTCTTTTTTTTTTTTTTTTTACCTTGTAAAGGCATATAATACTACATGGAGATATGGTATACTTAAAACCATTCATGAATTTGGTTCAAGAGGAGAGCTACTAGTGTTTATCCAATCATTTCTTTCACATAGATTTTTTCAAGTGAGAGGGTGAAACTATCAGAGTAAATATCTGGAAGAATGAGTTTTTCATGGTAATGTGCTAAATGTAACCCTGTTTGCACTAGCAATTTATGGGATATCCTCGGACATTCCCCGGGATGTTCTCTCAACACTATTTGTGGATGATCTCTCCATTTCATTTGCTGGAGCTAGAATGGCAACGGTTAAGAGATAACTACAACTTGCAACTGACAAAATTATTCAGTGGGCTGATATGAAAGGGTTTAAGTTTTCAACAAGCAAAACTACTATTTTCCATTTCTGTCGTATCCAGGGATTTCATCCAGATCCGGATATATGCATTAAAGGTCAACGGATCCCATGTGTAGGTGAAGCAAAAATTATAGGATTGATTTTTGATTCTAGGCTTACAGGGGATCCTCACTTAAGGCGTTCAAAGCTAAATGTCTTCAGGCTCTGATTTTTTTAAAAGTATTTTCCCATAAATCATGGTGGAAAACCGTAAAACTAATTTTAAGTTATACAAGGCCTTAATTTTATCCAAAATTAGTTATGGGTGTGAAATATACTCCTCAGCCACCCCAAGCCGATTAAAGATATTAGATTCAATACGTCGTGCTGGTGTTAGATTGTCCACAGGAGCATTTAGAACCACATTCATAGCAGGACTTATGAGAAGCAGGGTACTCTGTCCTAATATACAACGCCATTCCCCTGGCCTTAGGGATGGAATCACGTTTTAACATTATGGGTTTCTTAAAACCAGTTATAAGGAGCTCGGATGAGTGCCTCATATTAGAAACCAAAGTTTCTGAGCACAAAAGAATATCGTACTGTCTGGACGCAACTGTAAGGTCTTTAATATTTGCATGAAGACCACAAATATTGCAATACAGAAGACGACATTGGCGGAATCTAGGACGTACTGGTCCCGGATTTCGTTCAGTGTCTCCAGACAGTGTAAGAATTAATATTAATAAAAAAGACATAATTAAAAACTAGATTAAAAAGAATTTTAACAAAAACAATATGTACAGAATTATAAATAAAGTGATTGATCAAACCCATAGACTGGTAAAAAGTTGGAAAAACTGGTCAACATGGAGGAGCTGATACACCATGCAAGGCTAAATACCCTCCAGGATGGCCTATTCAACTGAAGGAAGGACAGCAAGGATGGTATTGAGAAGAAAAAGAATAAGATAAGGAGGAACTCTTGATAAACCACCAGGCATCCATGGCCCTTCTATGAAGCCTGCCCAACACACCATCTAAAAAAAAACAAGAGGTAGTGAAAAAAGTAAGATAGAATAGTGTGCCCGAGTGTACCCTCAAGCAAGAGAACTCTAACCCAAGACAGTGGAAGACCATGGTACAGAGGCTATGGCAGTACCCAAGACTAGAGAACAATGGTTTAATTTTGGAGTGTCCTTCTCCTAGAAGAGCTACTTACCATAGCTAAAGAGTCTCTTCAACCCTTACCAAGAGGAAAGTACACTGAACAATTGCAGTAAAGTAATTAACCCCTTGGGTGAAGAAGTGTTTAGTAATCTCAATGTTGTCAGGTGTATGAGGAAACACAAGAATATGTAAAGAATATGCCAGACTATTCGGTGTATGTTTAGACAAAGAAAAAATAAGCCGTAACCAGAGAGAGGGATCCACTGCATTACTGTCTGGCCATTCAAAGGATCCAATAACTCTCTAATGATAGTATCTCAACGGGCGGCTGATGCCCTGGCCAACATTGGAGATATAACCTGATGCCCCGAAAGTGGAAGACTACTCTTTGTCGTCTCCACATTGGTCACACTCGGTTGATATACGAGATTCCGCTAAAGGGCCAACACCAACCGGATTGCGAGGACTCTTTGGTACCCTTAAAAGTGAGGCATTTGTTGACTGAATACCCCAATTATAGCAACTTATGGAATAGATATCTGTTTGAGGGTCGAGGTGAGGATGGCAGGTTCATCCTTGCCAAGATTCTTGGACATGATGTGTCCTATGCGAGCTGCATTTTTAGATTTATTTCATAAGTAGGTCTTCTGAAAACTATTTAAATTTTATAATGACAGCTAAAATTTTGTGTTGTTAATTGAATACTCTTTTATTTTCTATTTATGATAAATGATATCGGGGTCAATGACCTTATATGTCAGGATGCCAGAAAACTTTAAATTAATCAATCACGTCTAGTTGCTATTCTTCTTGCATTTGTGTCCCTACGTACATTCCACTGCTCTTTTTGTTTGTTACTGTCTTTTTCTTTTTACCGAGTTTGCTTTATCTGATTTACAGAATGAGAACCTTTTTTTGGATGGCATCATCTTGTAGAAAACTTTAAAAAAAAATTACATAAGGCTCAATCATTAAATATTATTTAAGATTTGTGTATATTTTATCACAAGGAAAAGAAAATCACTGTAGGTTGTGGTGTGGGGGTGTAACATCTAAGGTAAAAATTTTCAAATTAATATACCCCATAATAATCTATCTGCATACAATCTATATGTCGAATTATATTGGAATTGGTTCATTGATGTTGAATGCAACTTTAGGGTTCGCTAATATTGGGACTTTAGAACCCAACATGGATATTAATCAAAATGAAAATAGCGGCGTTAGCTCTCTTGACAAAAATTACGTAGGACACAATCATTAAATACATATTTTATACCTATTATTACATGGAAAAGAAAATGAAGAAGGCCGAGGGGCAGGGGGTAACCTGTAAGGACCCACTTTTTAAGGAAAATGTCCAAATTAGTATAGCCCATAACAAATTCTTTGTTCATACAATCTCTGTCGAAATTTATTGCAATTGGTTCATTATTATAGAATTCAGTTTAAGGGGGTCTTTTATTAAGGGGCCACTAGACTACCCAAAATAGATCTTGATCAAAATGAAAATAGTGTTGTTAGTTTTCTGGATAAAAATTACAGGACTCATTCATTAAATTTTATGTGAATACAATCTCTATGTCGAGTTTCATTGTAATTGTATAATTATTATTGAATACAGTTTTAGAGGTTAGTAGATATGGGACTCGTAGACCCCAAGGTGTATCTTGATAAAAATGAAAATAGTAGCATTAGCTTTATTGATAAAATTTACATACAGTATGACTCGATCATTAAATTTTTTGTGCATACAATTTCTATGTCAAGTTTAATTACAATCGTATCATTATTATTGAATACAGTTTTAAGGGGTAATTGATTATGGGGCCCATTGAACCCCATTTCGGATCTTGATCAAAATGGAAATAGTGCCGTTAGCTTACTTGATAAAAATCACATAAGATTCGATCATTAAATATTCTTTAAGTTCATTGTACATTTTTCTATAGGGAACACACACACATACATACACACAGACATTGCCTTATATATATATATATATATATATACAGTATATATATATATATATATATATATATAACTATATATATATATATATAAATATATATACATATATATATATGTGTATATATATATATACACATAGTATATATATACATATATATGTATGTATGTATATAAAAAAGAAATATATATATATATATACATAATATATATATATATATATATATATATATATATATATATATATATATATATATATATTTATATATATACATATACATATATATGTATGTATGTATATAAAAAAGAAATATGTATATATATATATATATATATATATATATATATATCTATATCTATATATATATATATACAGTATATATATACATATATATGTATGTGTATATATAAATATATATATATATATATATACACATACAACTATTTATATATACAGTATATATATATATATATATATATATATATATATATATATATATATATATATACAGTATATATATATATATATATATATATATATATATATATATATATATATACACAGTATATATATATATATATATATATAACGGATTTTGAGCGAAGCGAAAAATCTTTTTTTGGGTGAGATGGCCATGTTGTCCTGATGGAAGTTCCTATAGGGTAGCTTCCTAGGGTATATTACAACTACGGCGATATTCCCAGAGAATTTACCTTAAGGTACCAGAATTCTAACTCCTGGAGCGAATATCCCTCCTGAAAGGGATATCGCGACATATCAGAGGACGTATTCTTGACACGCCACATGGCAATCTGCACCCTGACAGAGATTTCGTCTCGTAGGGGCAATTGGCAAGAAACTAATTCGGGAAAGAAAACGGGGGAGCCGCTCCCAAGGCTCCTTATCTCCCGTTTCGTAAGCGTGCCTGGCGCCAATCCTGGCGCCATCTGTATTCCTTGTAGCGTACACGAGGTGCTACAGATACTGTATGTAGGGAGGGGTCCTACAGCCCTTTCTTAGAAAGGCAAGGGCGGGTCCATCAGGACGACATGGCCATCTCACCCAAAAATAGATTTTTCGCTTCGCTCAAAATCCGTTTTTTGGGCTCAAGCCATGTCGTCCTGATGGAAGTATACCAGAGCATTACTGTATCTGTGGATTCTCAGAACGTGCCGTACTACCCGGAAGTAATTTTTCCCCGGTCGACTAGACCTAGAGACCTAAGATGTTACCGTTATACATCTTTTCAACTAATTATAACCCATGTTAGAGCTTCCTGCCCCCTACAGGGAAGAGTCCTACTAGACTCTGGGAAGGTCTCGAAGAGTACCTATACCTATGTATGACTACCAAGCAAGCTAATATAGTGGTCTCACCCTATATTAAGTAAAGCATAGTTTGTAAAGAACCACTGCGTCAATATGAAATATCGACCAGTAATCCGCACAATACTTGTATTGGACAAAGGTTTATATCCGCATAGGAAGAAACTAGTAAAACCGCCCTCGTCCCTTTATGGGACAGAGTCCTCCCGTTAAGGGAATCATAAACCAATGCAACATAGCTTGCATAAAAGAACAATTCTATTAGAATTATCCCAGATAAGGTACATAGAATAAATGCTCAATTATACCAATAAATTGACACAGGTGAAAGAGACGCAAGGTTCTCAAGAACAAGTTTATTGACAGACAATAAATAGACTGGTTAACAACAATTATATATATATATATATATATAAAAAGAGAATAACCCAAAACTTTAAGCATAAGTATGATAGTAAACAGAACTTGTTTATCTGAAAGAAAAAACATCAAATGCCACTTTTTTAAGATACCGAGGTATCAAGTCATAAAAGTCTGTATTACAAATCAATCACATTAGCGTTAGAAACGCTCGGCACACATGTCTGCACTTATGCTAGGTTCACTTTTGGAAAAAGAACAGTCTATGTGGGCACTCGGTGCCCTCATTTAGTTTGTAGTACAGTATGTACCTACACACTCACCCTGGACTTAATCGTCCCAATTAAGACCACTGTTCCTCGCAGAGTTAAACAGTAGGGTTAACAACACGACCCACTGCTACCACAGATCTCTTTAGTTCCTCTACTTGCTTCGCATAGTGGCGAAAGAACACTCTGGAAGACTTCCAGCCAGTGTATGAACGGAGATGTTCAAAGTCCATACAATTAAAGAAATTTAAGGATGAGGCAACTTTCCTCGGATCGTGACCTGCGGGTGTACTGTCAGGATCCGCTCTGCGAATAAAATATGTGATTTTCGCTCTGAGTTGATTCAGAGATAAATTTGAGCCTGATGTTTCTCCCCTGAATAGTTGACCACCCTTGAAGTCTGAAGTTCTACGAAGATAGACCTTTAGGCATTCTACTGGACATAGAGATGCATCTTCTTTCAGAGGGCAGATTCTCCAGGGACCCCACCTGTTGGTGGGTAACTCATTCTTGGCGAGAAACGTAGGATCCGGAAACAGGTTCAGTTCCCCCCCATCCAGGAACTGAACACGACCTGCCTCTCTCGAGAGGGCTACGATCTCACTAACCCTGGCCCCGGACGCGAGTGCAAATAGGAAAATAACTTTTTGTGTCAAATCCTTTAACGCACATTCTTCATTGCTCAACAGGGAAGCGAAATGAAGAACTTTGTCTAAAGACCATGAAATGGGCTTTGGAGGTGCTGAAGGTCTGAGCCTAGCGCAGGCTTTCGGAACTTTATTAAAGATCTCGTTACCTAGGTCGACCTGGAAGGCATATAGAATGGGTCTCGTCAAAGCAGACTTACACACTGAAATCGTGTTAGCTGCCAACCCTTGACCATGGAGGTGGATGAAGAAAGATAAGCAGAAGTCTGTCGAGATCTCCTGCGGACTCTTCGCCTTGACAAAGGCCACCCATTTTATCCAAGATGACTCATATTGCCTTCTAGTAGATTTGCACTTATATTCCTCCAGGAAGTCTATGCTGGCTTTCGAAATCCCGAAACGCTTTCTCACCGCAAGGGAGAGAAAATCATGAGCTGCAGAGTCCTGGTTTTCTGTAATGAAGCGCAGACAGTCGACTTCTGGACTCGCTGGGTCAGAACTGGATGTGGTAGCGGCACAAACTTCAGCTGTAGTTCCAACGCCAAGGGGAACCACATGCTGTTCGGCCACTTGTGGGCCACTATTGCCGCTACCCCCTTGAAGGATCTCAGTTTGTTGAGGACTCTCAACAGAAGGTTGTGAGGAGGGAACAGATAAATCCTGGACCATATGTTCCAGTCGAGGGACATCGCGTCCACTGCTTCCGCTAAGGGGTCCTCGTACGGGGACACGTACAGGGGAAACTTCTTGTTGTCTTTCGTCGCAAAGAGGTCTATCTGCAGTTCTGGGACTTGATTCAGAATGAAGGAAAATGATCCTGCGTCTAAGGACCATTCCGACTCTATCGGTGTGAACCTGGATAGAGTGTCCGCTGTCACGTTGCGGACTCCTTGAAGGTGAACTGCCGACAGGTACCACTTCTTCTTTTCCGCCAATCGGAAAAGGGCCAACATCACCTGGTTGAGAGGTGGTGACCTCGACCCTTGTCGATTCAAGCATCTCACAACTACCTCGCTGTCCATCACCAATCTTATGTGGATCGAGTGACGCGGGGAGACTTTCTTTAAGGTAAGGAGCACTGCCATAGCTTCTAGAAAGTTTATGTGAAAGGTCCTGAATAGCTTGGACCAAGTCCCCTGAACTTTTTTCCGATGAGAGTGACCTCCCCATCCCTCCTTTGAGGCGTCTGAGTGAATCGTCACTGACGGGGGAGGTGGCTGAAGAAGAACCGACTTCTTTAGATGTCTGGCTTGGGACCAAGGCCTGAGAAGAGTACGTAGCCGAGGCGGCACTGGTCTTCTCAGATCTCTTCGCGTGTTTGATGCATACCTTCTCCAAACTCCGGTTGCATCCTTTAGCTGTGCTCTTAGCACTGGGTCTGTCACCGAAGCAAACTGGAGAGAGCCTAGAACCCTCTCCTGTTCGCGTCTTGATATCGTTTCGGAATCTAGAAGTCTCTTGACAGAACCCGCTATTGTGGAGGATTAATTTTATTTTAATTTATTTTTGTTTTGCCAAATCGAGAGAGAGAGAGAGAGAGAGAGAGAGAGAGAGAGAGAGAGAGAGAGAGAGAGAGAGAGAGAGAGAGAGTTGTTTTAGTATTGTTAAATCGAGACATTTTATTTGCTTTAGCTTTGTCATTAATGAGAGAGAGAGAGAGAGAGAGAGAGAGAGAGAGAGAGAGAGAGAGAGAGAGAGAGAGAGAGAGAGAGAGAGAGTGTGAGTGTGTTTAGTTACTTAAGTTTTGTCAAACCGCAAGAGAAAGTGTTTATTTGCTTAGTTTTGTGTGTGTGTGAGAGAGAGAGAGAGAGAGAGAGAGAGAGAGAGAGAGAGAGAGAGAGAGAGAGAGAAAGAAAGAAAGAAAGAAAGTGTTTATTTGCTTTAGTTTTGTCAGAGAGAGAGAGAGAGAGAATTTCATTTGCTTTAGTTTTGTTAGATCGCGCGTGCGCGAGAGAGTATGTGTGTATGTGCGTTTGTGTGTGCGTGTTTTGTGTGTCGCGGTGCGCGCCGAAGAAAAGGGGTAATTAGCGAATGATTGTTTGAAGTTGGAAAGATTGTTGGTATATTTGAGGTTGTTTGTTTACATTTTTTTTAGCTAGGATAGGGTGGTGATGAATGTCTTGGGCGAAAGCATTAGATCTTGGACGATAGAAGGAGTCGGTTCTGCATTTTTTTGTTCTTCGGAAGCCGGCTGTTTAGTGTTTTTATGTTCTGAGTAAGTACTGTTTTTATTCATTTTTGTTAGGCGCGTTCGTGAATGATAGAAAGTTTATTGTTTATCTTTGATTATAGTACGATAGTTTAGTTTAGTTAGGAGTTTTCGTAAGCGTTTTTTTCTTTTTTATTGCAGGCCGTAGCTCCTCCTTTGGATTCCTTTATACTCCTTGGAGTTTTAGTTTGGCCTGGAAGGTGGTGTTTGCCAGCCGTGTGTATTAGATTGTATATGAATAGCTTGATGATGACGACCCGGACTGGACAATGAATGTAGGAATAGACTGCTGAAATACAGAATTTTTGAACGTTGATGACCTGGCTATAAAATACGGATTTCTCTAACGACAATTGATGACAACGACCACCACATAAGATTGCACGGTCGAATTGGCCGTACGATAGTGTTGGCCAGTGCCAGTAGGCTACAACTGCGCAAGGACTGTTGCGTGTGAACCAAGAGGTTTTCTTGGTTTGCCATTACATTTTTCGTGTGTTGCAGAATATGATTGGTGTTTAGTATTAAGTAATTTATTTAGTCTAAGTGTGATTTTGGTACTGTGCGTGGACTAACGGTGTTGGGTATATTAAAGGGATATTGTTTTTTTTCGATTGTTGGCGTTCTCGGTACCCTCTCGCACGGATATATATAGCAAATTTTGTTTTTTTTGTCTATTGAATTTATGATAAATTGTGATTGTTCCTGGTTTATGGCATATGGTGGATGGTTTGGTGATAAGTGACTTGTTTTAGTGTTAAGTCAGTTTAATGATTTGTGTTCTGTTTTTGGTTGCGTTAATATAGTTTTAAGGCTATGTTTTGTTTTCATTTTCCTTCTGTCCAAGAGTCTAGTTTAAAGTAAAGTAAGGGGAAAGTTTGTGTTGTGGGATATTTTGGAAGTAAGAGTGATCAAGGGTGTGGGGGGTTTGTTTTTGTTGACATCCCGCTACATAAATTTAGCGCCCGAACAGGGACGACTGTTGTAGGTGGGATTGAAACTGGACTGTTGGACAAGGGTAAATAGGTTTTGGAATTACTTAAAATATTAATGGTATTGAAATGGAGTTAATGGAAGAACAGTTGCATATTTTAAAGGAGGAATTGCGGTTGTCTAATGAGCGAGAGGAGAGGTTGTTGTTGGAGAATGCGAGGTTAAGTAGTGAGAATGAGGAGATGCAAAGGAAACTTAGGGAACTTCAGGGAACTGTAGAGAGAGTGGAAGAGGGTGTTGAGATGAGGATGCGAGAAAATGAGAAACGAATGGAAGCTATGATAGGGCAAGTAATGGGGATGATGAAAACTGTCATAGGTGAAGGTGCAGTCGGAGGAGTGGCTTCTGCTTCTGGTAACGGGTTGATGGTGGAAGAGGATAGGGTAAGTGATAATGAGGAAGGTAGTGATAGTGATATTGAAAGTAAAGGGCCTAGACATAGTAAGATTGGAACGAAGGGTGATAGGAAGACTGAGAAGAAAGGTAAAAATAGTGTGAAGAAAGAAAAGAAGAAAGGTCAGGGTGTGAGTGAGGATGATCATGAATGGGTGAAGGTGGTAAGTAAGAAAAAGGGTAAGAAGGGAATAGTTAAAGATAGGACTTTGAGTGTAGAGTTAGATTCGTTGTATTCAAATGAAGAAGGCAACAAGAAGGGAGTAGACAGTGAAGATAGTAGTGAGAATGAAGTAGAGGAAGTTTGTAAGACGGTGTTTATGAGAGAGGTACCTAGGTGTGAAAGGTTTAATGAACATAGCAGTAGGGATGTATATGACTTCTTTAGGGAATATGAAAAGTTTTGTCAGGCTAAGTATGGGGATAGTAAGAGAGTTTGGGCTAGGGAGTTGGGAGAATTTTTGTCAGGATATTTGTTGACGATGTATGGGGTGATAATGAGTGTAGGAGAGGTTGAGTATGAAAGTGTAAAGAAGAGGATAATTGAACAGGTAAAACGTATGAAAGGTAGTGTTAGGTATAAGCGAAAAAATGATTTTGATGAAGCACGAATGAAGGTGGGTGAAGCAATCTCGATGTATGTATGTCGGTTAGAAACATTGGCTAGAAAGAAGTATGGGGACGAAGGAATAAATGAAAATAAGGAACTAATGAAGAAGTTTTTGGGTACAGTACCAGAGAGTGTGTGTGAGTTTATTAATTTGAAACGGAAGGAGAAAATGAGGTGGACTAGAGAGAGATTGACTTGGGATGATATTTTAGAGATAGTTGAGGATTACTAGTTGGATAGGTGTATGAAAGAAAGTAAATCTGTGAGTGTAAGAACTGGAATGGAGGAATGTGTGCCAGAATTTGGTTGTTTTAGAGATGCTGTTATGAGAGGGCCAATGAGGGCAGCTGATAGTGTAATAGATAGAAGTGTTAGGGTGAGTAATGTAGGAATACCCATTCCGAGAAATGACGGGTTTAGACAGGGAAATCAAGTTTGGAGAGATAGAAGTGCTAGTACGCAGCAAGTTAGGTTAGGTAGTGGTATCCGTGAAGAGAGGTGTTATAGGTGTGGGAAGGTAGGACATAAAAAGAACGAGTGTAGATGGGCATTAGGAGCATGTTTCGGTTGTGGAGAGACAGGGCATCGTATTAGCGACTGTAAGAAAGAGAAAGTGGTTAAGTGTTATCGGTGTGGTATGACTGGGCACATAGCGAGTGGATGCCGTAGTAATCGTATGAATGTAATTTGTGGTAATTGTGGTAAGGATGGTCATTATGCTAGAATGTGCAAGGAGCCGCGGGGTAAGTGTACTGAATGTGGTGCAGATGGCCATGTAGCTAGGGTTTGTAGAAAGAAGGGATCAAGTCAGCCAGGATGTTCGGGAAACTAATTACTCAGAGGGTTCAGCTGGGTGAGTCCTCGTGTGTGTGTGGGGAGTGAATGTGATGCATGTTCGTGAGGGTTTATTGCATGAAGATGTGATGGGAGAAAGAGCACATGATTGCATGAGTGTGAAAATGATTTTTAATGGTGTATAGTTGGTTGGTTTGATTGATACTGGTTGTGGTGTCAATTTAATGTTTAGGAATGCATATGATAAGGTAAAAGAGGTTTGTGAATTTAAGGGATGTAAGGGTGAAGTAAAAGGTATTGGTAATTTGCGTATGCCTGTGCAAGGAAAGTTGCGGGAAAATGGTATGATTGGGGAGCTGATGATGGAGGATAATGATTTTTACGTGGTTGAGGGAGCGAATGAGAAATATGACGTACTGCTTGGGTATAAATTTCTGAAAAAATGTGGTATGATTGTACATCCAAGTGTGAATATGATTGAAATAAAGGTTAAAGGTAATATTTGTGGGGAATTTTATTTAAAGGAAGACGGCAGAGTGAGTACGAAGGTGTGGAAGGGAGTGCCGTTGGTAGCAAAGGAAAGTGTAAAGTTATCGGGTAAGAAAGGCGAGGTTATTAGTGTAAAAGTTGCATGGCCGAGCAGTCTGGGAATTTCAAATAGTGACGAGGATGAATATGTAGTGGAAGGTATGGAAGCAGGTAATTTGGTGAAAACAAGTGCGTATATATATGATGGTGTTATGAATATGCAGGAACCCCAGGTGTATGTAAGGTTGTTGCCGAGTGTTAGGAGGAAGAGAGTACGTGGAATACGTGAGGGCGATTGCATGGGATGTATGTATACACTGATCAATGTAGAGGATGGAAGATATGTTAAGGCGAGACAGGTAATGGCTGGTAAGGTAAAGAACGATGACGATTGGGATTACGATACATTGAAAGGAAGAATTAAGTTAGATGAGAGTATAAGTGAGGTCGAAAGGGAACGATTGCTTAAGATGTTATGGGATAAGCGGAGAGTTGTGAGTCTCGGTGACGATGATTGTGGGGGGTCAGACCTGCCAGAATTTAAAATAGTTCTCAGTGATGATACCCCCATATATCAGCGTCCCAGGCATTTTTCTCCGCCTATTGCCAAGGAAATAGAAGAGCAGTGCCAGGAGTTAGAACAAATGGGTGTAATAGAAAGGAGTGAGAGTGCCTGGAATAGCCCTATTGTCCCTGTACGAAAGCCTGATGGAAGTTTACGCATGTGTATTGATTATAGGAAGGTGAATGCGGTGACTGTTAAAGAACGTTTTCCAATGAATGTGGTGTCTGATTGTGTTTATAAGATGCATGGAATGAAAGTTTTTACTAAGTTAGATTTAGTTAGGGGCTATTACCAGATGCCTCTGGCAGAGGGGAGCAGGCCCTTTACAGCATTTTCGAGCAGTAATTGCCATTATCAGTTTAAGAGATTAAGTTTTGGCCTTGCTAATGCGCCTGCTGCCTTCCAAAGAGCGATGAATGTTGTATTGGCTGGTTTCGATCGACAGAAGGTGACTGTTTTTATAGATGATATTCTGATTGCGAGCGAGACTGTTGAGGAACATATGCGGTTGCTTGAGGCAGTGTTGAGGCGGTTAATTGAAGTTGGTGTGAAAATTAAGCTTGAGAAGTGTACATGGTTGTCCAGGGAGGTGGAATTTCTTGGGCATGTAGTGGGTGAATCTGGTATAAGGAAGAGTGACAAGTTTGTGAATAAGGTGCGAGAATTTCCACGTCCCCGGACTGTGCGTGAGTTGCGAGGTTTTCTTGGTTTGGTTGAGTTTGGGCGCAAGTTTGTTAGAGATTGTTCAGGTATAGGGAAGCCTTTGAATGAATGGACGGGTAAAAGGAATAGTACAAAATTAAAATGGGATGATCGGATGATAGAAGCGTTTGAAAGGTTGAAGGAAGAGGCCGCGAAAGACGTCACTTTGGCATTTCCAGACTACAGTGAAAATGCGAATATGCTAGAGTTGTATACGGATGCGAGTGGGGTTAGTATGGGTGGTTATTTGGTTCAAATGCAGAGAGTAAATGGAGAAGAGCAATTGAGAGTAATAGCGTATGTTAGTAAAGCGTTTAATAAAGCTGAGCGGAAGTATTCGACGATTGACAGGGAATTGGCTGCAATACGATTTTGTGTGAAAGCATTGAAAGTATTTTTGTATGGTGTAAAATTCATTGTGCGTACTGACCATCAGCCCCTAGTGTATATGATAAGGAAAGAGTGTGTGAATGCAAGGGTTGCTAGGTCCATAGAGGATTTGAATGAATTTGATTTCAGGTTAGAATATGTACCGGGAAATAAGAATGTGATAGCAGATGCGATGTCGAGGATGCATGGGAGGATGGAAGATAAAGAGAGTAATCAGAATTCTGAAAGGTTGCCTGAAGGTTTAGTTGTGGAGCAGAGTTGTGAAGGGCAAGATATGGTATATAAGTGTATCCTAATGGGTTTAAGTAAGTTGGTACAAGAGGGGTTAAATACGGAAATACCAGGTAGTGTAACTGAGCTTAAAAGAAGGGTGATGAATGAAGTGTCAAAAGAAATGGTATATGAGGAGGAGAGTAGCGTACTAGAAGGGGAAGTATTATCAAGGATATTAATGGTGGTAAGTATGTTGTATGGTGTAACTGTGTATTTGTATTTTGGATGGAATCGACCGAAGGAATATAGGGCATGTAAGGAGAATGATAGGGAATATATCTTGAGGATGCAATGTAATGAGGAACGTTGCAAATTGTTGAGTGAGAAGGATAATGGTGCAAGTGACCTTAATCTAAGATATGACGGTATAGAGGACAGTGAATATGATGATGAACATATTGGTGAAGTGAGCGACAGAATTGAAAGGAGAGTAAATGTATGTATGCATGGTGTAAAAGGAAGGATGATGACATATGTGAATATAAATGAGAATGAATATTGTAGTTTAATTGATACGGGTGCTCAAGTGTCATTAGTAAATGAGTCGGTTATTAGGGAAATTGAGAGGTACAATTGGGAAGTGAAAAGACAGTGTACGAGTGTGAGAATTCATGGAATAGGTCAGGGAAGTTTACTTGTTTGGGAAGAAGTGAGGTTGAAGGTGAAACTAGGGAGTATGGAAGTGGAACATAATTTTATTGTAATGGGAGAGAATGAAATGCCTAGTTGTTTTTTGATGGGAATAGATTTTTTGAGGTTGCACCATGTGTCAGTTGATGTTGGTAAGGGTTTGCTTTCAAAGGATGGCTGTAAGGTAATAGTAATTGAGGATAATAGTGTATTCATGGCGAATTTTGTTGGCATGATTGATATTGCAAAGAGTGAAGATGATTTGTTAAGCAAAGAAGAGGTGGAAGAAATGCAAGGTGAATGTTTAGAGATAAATAGGTTACGTGAATGTATTTTAAATGGTATTAGGGTGGAAGAATGGCCGTGTGATTTGGAAGCGTATAAGAAAGTTGTTAAAAGATTTATTGTTTGTAAGAATATTGTGTATTTTTTGCATAGGGGAATGGATGAAGATATATATGTTCCTGTATTTCCAATGCATGCAGCTGTGAGTATGTGTATGTTAGTGCATGACAGGTATGGGCATATGGGGAAGAATAAATTGTGGGAATGCATGCGAGAGAGGTTGTTTACGCCTGGGTTGAGCCAAATTTGTAGGGATGTAGCGACTACTTGTGAGGATTGTCAGAAGGGAAAGTATCAGAGCATGCATGCAAGTCCGCCTATTTTGAGGTTACGTATGAAAGAGCCATTTGAGATGTTTGTGATTGATTGTGTTTCGTTGCCTGTGACTGCGAGGAGACATGTGGGAATGATTGTCATGGTCGATCATATGAGCAAGTTTGCGTATGCAGTGCCCATCAAGAATAAAAGAAGTGAGACTGTAGCGAGAATGGTAAGTCAAGTGATGTTGCCGATGAGTGTGTGTAAGCCTGCAAAAATGTTAAGTGACAATGGTCCGGAGTTTGTTGGATGGGAGTTTGAGCAGATGTTAAGAGAATGGGGCATTGAACATGTGTATTCGACTCCGTATATGCCGAGTGCGAATGGTTTGGCTGAAAGGACTGTAAGAACCTTGACAGAAATTTTGCGGATGATGAGTACATGTGATAATGATTGGGATTTATATGTTGGGCGTGCGTTGTGGGTGTATAATGCGACTGTGCACAAGAGTACTGGTATGTCTCCGTGTAAGTTTGTGTTGAATTTTGAAAAGATAGTAAGACCGAGATTGAGTGTGTCCGAGAATGATAGAGATGTTTGGAAGAAAGCAAATGAGAGATTTGAAAGCTACAAAGTGGGAGAGAAAGTGTTAAAAGAAGTAATTGAAAAGGGAAGAATGAATGTCAATAAGGTACGTGATAAGTTTGAAGGTCCATATGAGGTGTTAGATGTTGGTTCTAGTGGGTTGAGTTATGTTTTAGGTAAAGTAAGTGTGGATGGTAGTGTGGAAAAGGTTAGGGCACACCACAATCAGTTGCGAAAATGGAAGGAGGTACCAAGATATATTCAGGAGAATGGTATGAATAAATGGCTGAAAACTAACAAGTATGAACCGAGTATGTGTGAGGCATTAGGTTTAGAAGATAAGCAATTGGTGTTAGTAGAGTATGGAAAGAAAAAGAAGTCTGAGAATTTTACTGGGGATAAAAGGCGGGAAAATTTTGTAGTTGTAGGCGGGAATCAGAATAAGCAGGACAAGGGTGTAAATGTACAGGTGAGTATGGAAGATAAATGTATTAATACAGATGAAACTTGGATGAGTATGAATGATACTTATAGTGTGTGTGGTTTTTCGTTAGATGAGGCAAGAGAACGTATGACGGACACGAGAATGAAAGATAGGAGAATGATAAGCAGTATGAATGATTCTTTTGTTAAAGTAGAAAATGGTTTAGATGTAATGGATGAATTATTGACAGAAATTAGTGGGATTTTCGGGCCAGATGAAACTGAGGTAGATGAAATAGTGAATGATATCTTAGACGAGCAGAACATAGACGGGAATAGTAATAGTACGTTGAATGAAAACGACATGGAAGAAGTGAATGAGAGAGTGCAGGTATATGAAGGCCCAGTTACCCGAAGCCGAGGCCCTGTTCCTGATTGCGACTGGGTTATGAGAAAATAGTTAAGTTTTGTGTGAGGATTTGGCAAAGTAAGGGGGGAGGAATGTGGAGGATTAATTTTATTTTAATTTATTTTTGTTTTGCCAAATCGAGAGAGAGAGAGAGAGAGAGAGAGAGAGAGAGAGAGAGAGAGAGAGAGAGAGAGAGAGAGAGAGTTGTTTTAGTATTGTTAAATCGAGACATTTTATTTGCTTTAGCTTTGTCATTAATGAGAGAGAGAGAGAGAGAGAGAGAGAGAGAGAGAGAGAGAGAGAGAGAGAGAGAGAGAGAGAGAGAGAGAGAGAGAGTGTGTTTATTTACTTAAGTTTTGTCAAACCGCAAGAGAAAGTGTTTATTTGCTTAGTTTTGTGTGTGTGAGAGAGAGAGAGAGAGAGAGAGAGAGAGAGAGAGAGAGAGAGAGAGAGAGAGAGAAAGTGTTTATTTGCTTTAGTTTTGTCAGAGAGAGAGAGAGAGAGAGAATTTCATTTGCTTTAGTTTTGTTAGATCGCGCGTGCGCGAGAGAGTATGTGTGTATGTGCGTTTGTGTGTGCGTGTTTTGTGTGTCGCGGTGCGCGCCGAAGAAAAGGGGTAATTAGCGAATGATTGTTTGAAGTTGGAAAGATTGTTGGTATATTTGAGGTTGTTTGTTTACATTTTTTTTAGCTAGGATAGGGTGGTGATGAATGTCTTGGGCGAAAGCATTAGATCTTGGACGATAGGAGTCGGTTCTGCATTTTTTTGTTCTTCGGAAGCCGGCTGTTTAGTGTTTTTATGTTCTGAGTAAGTACTGTTTTTATTCATTTTTGTTAGGCGCGTTCGTGAATGATAGAAAGTTTATTGTTTATCTTTGATTATAGTACGATAGTTTAGTTTAGTTAGGAGTTTTCGTAAGCGTTTTTTTCTTTTTTATTGCAGGCCGTAGTTCCTCCTTTGGATTCCTTTATACTCCTTGGAGTTTTAGTTTGGCCTGGAAGGTGGTGTTTGCCAGCCGTGTGTATTAGATTGTATATGAATAGCTTGATGATGACGACCCGGACCGGACAATGAATGTAGGAATAGACTGCTGAAATACAGAATTTTTGAACGTTGATGACCTGGCTATAAAATACGGATTTCTCTAACGACAATTGATGACGACGACCACCGCATAAGATTGCACGGTCGAATTGGCCGTACGATAGTGTTGGCCAGTGCCAGTAGGCTACAACTGCGCAAGGACTGTTGCGTGTGAACCAAGAGGTTTTCTTGGTTTGCCATTACATTTTTCGTGTGTTGCAGAATATGATTGGTGTTTAGTATTAAGTAATTTATTTAGTCTAAGTGTGATTTTGGTACTGTGCGTGGACTAACGGTGTTGGGTATATTAAAGGGATATTGTTTTTTTTCGATTGTTGGCGTTCTCGGTACCCTCACGCACGGATATATATAGCAAATTTTGTTTTTTTTGTCTATTGAATTTATGATAAATTGTGATTGTTCCTGGTTTATGGCATATGGTGGATGGTTTGGTGATAAGTGACTTGTTTTAGTGTTAAGTCAGTTTAATGATTTGTGTTCTGTTTTTGGTTGCGTTAATATAGTTTTAAGGCTATGTTTTGTTTTCATTTTCCTTCTGTCCAAGAGTCTAGTTTAAAGTAAAGTAAGGGGAAAGTTTGTGTTGTGGGATATTTTGGAAGTAAGAGTGATCAAGTGTGTGGGGGGTTTGTTTTTGTTGACATCCCGCTACACTATCTCCTTCCTTTTCTTCGATGGGATGGAGAAACGGTGTGATAAAAAGTCCCAGTGGATTCCCAGCCACTGGAACTTTTGAGATGGAGAAAGTCGAGACTTTTTTCTGTTGATCTTGAAGCCTAGGTACTCTAGGAACTGGATCACTTGACTGGAAGCTTGCAAGCATTCTGTCTCGGATGTTGCCCACACCAGCCAGTCGTCCAGGTAGGCTACTACCTGAATTCCCTTTAGGCGTAATTGTTTGAGAGATGCGCTCGCAAGCTTCGTGAAAATCCTTGGGGCTATGTTTAGCCCGAATGGCATGGCTCTGAAGGCGTATAGTCTCCGTTGTAGCCTGAACCCTAGGTAGGGGAAGAGTCGACGGCTGATTGGAATGTGCCAATAGGCGTCTGACAAGTCTATAGAGACTGAATATGCCCTCTTGGGCAGTAAGGTCCTTATGTGTTGCAGTGTTAGCATTTTGAATTTGCAATTCACTATGAACTTGTTGAGTGGCGACAAGTCCAGAATGACTCTGAGCTTTTCCGAGTCTTTCTTGGGAACACAAAACAGCCTCCTTTGGAATTTGATGGACTTCACCTTTCGGATCACATTTTTCTCCAACAGTTCTTGAACGTACTCCTCCAGAACGGGGGTGGAGTGTTGGAAAAACCGAAGGCACGGGGTTGGAGTGCTGTACCAGCTCCAGCCCAGTCCATTCTTGAGTAGGCTGTGGGCCCAGGGATCGAAGGTCCATCGATCCCAAAATTTCAGCAGTCTCCCTCCTACCGGTATCATTTCACTTGGACTGCCGTCCTGAGGTCTTGCCTCCCTGACCACGACCACCCCTGAATCCCCTTCCCCTTGAGGGGCGCCTAGACGAGCCTCTGGCTGCTCCTCTAGGCTTTGCTCGAAAGGAAGAAGACTGTCCTTCGAACGTTGGGGTGAATGCCGTGGACTGAGTCGGCACAGCCTGGGGTACCCACTGAAAAGTGGTCGGGGTTTGTGCTACCATCTGGGGCACTGGAGGCAATGGCAATTGCAGTTGCTGTTGCTGTCTAGAGGGCTTGGCTGACCAAGACGGTAGCCTAGTCCTCATATTCTTCCTCTTTGGTTGAGGACCCTCATCCTGGGAAGACTTTCTTTTGATAGCCAGGCCCCACTTCTGGAGAAGGTTTCTATTCTCCACGGCGGCCTTATCAACAACTTCTTTGACCACATCGGTAGGGAAAAGGTCTTTTCCCCAAATGTTGGAGGAGATTAATTTCCTTGGCTCGTGCCTCACCGTAGCCCCGGTGAACACGAACTCCCTACAAGCTCTCCTTGCCTTGACGAAGCCATAAAGGTCCTTCGTCACCGTGGCCAGGTGAGTCTTAGCCACCACCATGAACATTTCATGGACCTTGGGGTCACTTGCCATCGTCTCAAGAGTAGTCTGAAGAGACATTGAGGCAGCCAGTCTCGAACTCTCTTCGCAAAAGAAAGTCAGACAGTTTGGGGAGGTCCTCGCCGAATTGCCGTCCGGCAATATCAGCCTCCAACTTTCCCACTGAGAACGTCAGATGGACGTCCTTCCAGTCTTTGTGGTCCATAGGCAGGGCCAGCGACAAGGGTTTACACTCCTCCAGGGAGGGGCAAGGCTTGCCGGCCTCGACTGCTTTTAGGACAGCCGCAAACCCCTTTTGTAAAAAGGGGAAGGCTCTAGCAGGAGAGGACACAAAGGAAGGGAGCTTCTTGGTCAATGCAGCTACCTTCGAGTTAGAGAAGCCCCTCTCCTTCATCGAGGATGAAAGTAGAGCTTGAGCCTTAGCATGGTCCATCACTATGACCTCCTTTGGCTCTGTCTCTTCCTTTGAAGCTGGTTCCTTTCTCAGCCGGACATAACAATCCGGATATGATGCCTTGCTGGGCCAGAATTCCACCTCCTCTAGGGGAACTGAGCCCAGCTTATCCGAGATGACGATCTTTCCAGTCGTCATCGTCATGTGCCCAGCATACCTCCATGGGTTAGCATCTGAGCACAAGGGAAGGTCTTTCACATTGAGCCTTTTCTGGGGCCCACGTGATTCTACAAGGCACTGCATCCGCAGTTCCATAGCAGCCGCCTTCTCCTGATTCTCCTTCTGCATTTGTTGGATCATTCCAACAATCGAAGAGAGGGCCTGTCCCAACTCTACTGGGAGACCGGCCGATGTTGAGGGAATAGGCTCCGGAATCTGAACCGGAGTAGCCGACGCCTCGTCGACCTCTTCCTCTACGACATCCGGGGCTTGAACTTCATCCTGGCCTTCTGCCAGGAGGTCTTCTTCCAAACGCTCGTCCACGTCAGACATCCTGTCATCTAACTGGATGTCTTGCATCGCGACCGCGACTTCAGCATCCACCTGGATCTGACTTTGGGGGATCTCCTCTTGAGGCTGGGGAATCACTGCATCAGCTGATGCCTTAGGGAAAAGATACGCCCTCATCTTCTCACTTGGAAGATAAGGGCCAGAGGTGTTCTTTTGGAAGCCCCTTACCCAGGTACGAAGCTTCTCCCTTGCTATATCCCTTGATTCCGCCGTCCTAGGGGAATCAAAGGCCTCAGTAATCAGGTTAGTGCACACAGTACATACCTGAGGGTCCCAATACTGGAGATCATCCTTGGAGACAGCGCATGCTGCGTGTCTCCTACAAAACTCATGTCTGCAGAGGTTCTTTCTGCGGACGTTGCAGAAAACATTTCCGCACTTCGGAGGGTCCTCCTTAGAGAAGAAATTTCCATGAGTATCAAGTGAACTATGTATCACTGGATATGCATAGTATAGCATAACAATTCATAAAGGAAAGACACACACTTGTGTTTCCCTCACAACCCATTGTTGCAGCCTTCCAGATAATAAAATCAAATGGTTAATCTCTTCTAGAGTAACCAATGCAAAGTTTCCAGAGGAAACAGGTGAAGCTCACACCTAAGCAATGATTTTAAAATCCTGGATAATAGACAGGAAAGAACTCACTTTCCTATCTGTAGGGCAACAGCAAAGGACTGTGCAAGAAAACACAAAAGTGTTAGAACACACAGTGCTGTACCAAAACCCATACTATAGTTTTCTTCTTACTGTATATGTTATACTGAAGAATACTAGTACAGTATAGGAGGATACGTGCCGGCCGGCACACACCATAACTAGCTTTAAAGTATACTACTTAGCAGCTATAAGGCGGCACAACTCTGGTTCAAATGCATGTGCCGGCCGGCAACAGCCAATATCGGCCGGCAATGGCTGCCGGCCGGCAACTACACAAGGTAGTACCCAGCTGCCGGCCACACTCTTGGTGACCGGCAGACAAGGGCTGACATTAGCCGGCCGGCAAAGGTACAGGACCGATGCCAGCCGGCAGCAAAAGAACCAGAGGACTACACCCACCCGGCTACCGGCCTCATAGGCCGGCAGCCGGGTCGGGTACAGCACTAGAAGAAAAATAGGATGGATGCCGGGATAAGAGTGTACACTACCTCCAAGTCCGGCAATCCGAAAGAGTGCATATAAGGAAGGGGAGAATCTAATTCAGGCTTCCTGACCAATGCCGTCTGGCTCTACAGGCAGGCATGTATGAGGGACCAAGGGAGGTCCGGGCAGCACTCAAAATATAAGACCTTTGCCGGCCGGCAGCTCTGCCGGCCGGCAAGGGGCTGAGTCAATTCCACATCCTAACCTATTCTAGGTCCAGATGTAGAACGACGTACAGTACTGTAATGGCTAGGCCATTACGGAGATAGAGGGGAAGGGACAAAAGAGGGTCCTACCAACCTTGCTTTAGTGACGGATCACCCGCAGCCAAGAAACTTATCTCAGCCTAAGGGAGATCCAAGGGGGGAGGCCAGCAATACTTGCCAGCTCCCAGAGCACCAAAGCAAGGAAGGTGTTGCTATTCCCAGGGAAAGAAACTTATCCTCCCCCGAGAACAGCAACAAGGACTAGTCTGGTAGATCACAAAAGAAGGAATCATATCCACAGAAACCTTCGGTAGTGACCTAAGGAGGCTAAGCCACCTTTGTCTGTGTCAGGCCAGCGAGGGAGACTCTACCCCAAGCCAGACAAACACAGATTCAGACTAAAAAACTCTGTTGTTCTGTCCCTCTTTGAACCAGACTTACTGGAACAGGAAGGTACAGTAACACCCCAGTATAGTTTTATCGAAAATTAATTCGGAAAAAAACCACTTAGGGATAAGCCCAAGGCTTAAACAGAGGGAAAGGGATTGCATACCTTCTCCGAAGAAAAGAAAGCAACTGGGGAGTATGAGAAAGTATACTAAGGCTCCATAAGCAACTTAGCCTAGGCACCAAGAGAATCGATTACCTAAATCACCGAAACTCACTCGTATACTATCTTGGAAATATTCCACACAATCTTAAATGTATAAAACATAGCCTAAAGCTTCAATAAAATTTTAATACACTCGGAAAAACCAAAATCATGCATGAAGTACTAGGACCAAACGACTAGGCTACATGGCCTAGCGTAGGCCAGAATGGCGAATACTTCGCCAAAATAATACTAAGCACGAAAGGAAATCCTATGTAATGCTAAATAGCTAAAATTTATTAAAGCAAAACAACCGGGAATGTCGCTCTGACTAACTAAACTTATACCTAGCGAGCGACAGCGTCCATGACGCCTCCGGTAGGCTACGGCTCTTGTAACAAAGATTAAACCTATTAATCACTCAAAAATTTACCAAGAGCCTACATTTATACATAAAAGACATGGTACTCAATTTATCAGAGGCCGACGAAGACGGAGAAGCCATGAAAAGCAGAATAAATCCAAGATTTGCGAGAAACACAGGAAAAAACACCGAGTTGTTAAGCTACGCAAAAAGGAATACAGATGGCGCCAGGCACGCTTACGAAACGGGAGATAAGGAGCCTTGGGAGCGGCTCCCCCTTTTTCTTTCCCGAATTCGTTTCTTGCCAATTGCCCCTACGAGACGAAATCTCTGTCAGGGTGCAGATTGCCATGTGGCGTGTCAAGAATACGTCCTCTGATATGTCGCGATATCCCTTTCAGGAGGGATATTCGCTCCAGGAGTTAGAATTCTGGTACCTTAAGGTAAATTCTCTGGGAATATCGCCGTAGTTGTAATATACCCTAGGAAGCTACCCTATAGGAACTTCCATCAGGACGACATGACCTTCTGATTCTTTTTCTTCTCAAAACCATCCTTACTGTCCTCCCTTCAGTTGAAGTGGCTATCCTGGAGGGTATTTAGCCTTGCATGGTGTATCGGCTCCTCCATGTTGACCAGTTTTTCCGACTTTTTACTATAGTCTATGGGTATCATCAATCACTTTGTTTATAATTCTGTACGTATTGTTTTTGTTATAATTCTTGTTAATCTAGTTTTTAAGTATGATGTCTCTTTTTTATTTCTATTAATTCTTATGCTGTCTGGAGACATTGAGCGAAATCCGGGACCAGTACGTCCTAGATTTCGTCAATGTCGTCTTCTGTATTGCAATATTCGTGGTCTTCATGCAAATATCCAAGACCTTACAGTTGCGTCCAGACAGTATGATATTCTTTTGTGCTCAGAAACTTTGGTTTCTAATATGAGGCACTCATCTGAGCTCCTTATAACTGGTTTTAAGAAGCCAATAATGTTGAAACGTGATGCCATCCCTAGGGCCAGGGGAATGGCGGTGTATATTAGGACCGAGTACCCTGCTTCTCATAAGTCCTGCTATCAATGTGGATGTCATGAGATTCAGGTAATAAAAGTTTGTGGCAGGCATAACAACTTTTATTTATGTTCGATCTACCGGAATCCAGACATGGATGATTCTATCTTCGATTGTCTTCTTACCATTATGGCTAAGATACAAGAAGATGATAGAAAGGCTTCTTTTGTCTTTGTTGGTGATTTTAATGCTCACCATAGGGAGTGGTTAAGTTCTATCTCTCCTACCGATCGCCATGGCTTAAGAGCTTTAGACTTTGCCTCTGAATCAGGCTGTGAGCAAATCATAAATGAAGCTACTCACAGGTCTGGTAATTGCTTGGACCTTGTATACACTGACTCCCCTGGCGTTATAACTGGTAAGGTTGGTTCTCCAGTCGGGACATCTGATCATGCCTTGATTTCATTATTAGTGAAGACTGAGCAGCCTGTCCCTGATATATCATATTCTTGTAAAATTTATATGAAATCCCAAGCAGACTGGAATGGGATTTTACATGATCTTTTGTTCTTGAATTTGGTCACAATTATATGATAGTGTAGATCCTGTTGTCCCTTTGAATGAGAATCTAGTCAACATAATTGATAGGCGTATCCCTTCTCGTGTGCTAAGGTACCGAGTGAAGGACAAACCGTGGTTCAATGATGATTGTAGACGTGCTTTTTTGGAGAAGCAGGAGGCCTATCAACTTTGGAAGGGTAACAGATCAGATTTGACCTGGAACAACTATACTCAGCTTCGAGCTTTTGCTCAGAGAGTTTATGCCTCAACTGAAAAGGAGTACAATTTAACCATAAAAGAAACCCTTTCTGGTACAACTCAGGAACATAAATGGTGGTCTACCCTTAAATCTGCACTCTTTGGTGTAGATGCAACAGTTCCTCCTTTACTTAAACCAGATGGCTCAGTCACTCACTGTCCAAAGGAAAAGGCAACCCTTTTGGCTGATGTTTTTGACAGTAAACAGAGTAATGAAAAACTTGAACTTCCTCATTCCTGTTTTCCTGAGGCTAAACTAACTAGTTTAGCTTTTCGATCTCGTGAGATTAAAGCTCTGTTGATGGACCTTGATGCTTATGGAGGTGTAGACCCAAATGGTATTTTTCCTTTGTTTTTTATAAAGACAGCAGATTTCTTAGCTCCAAAGTTATCTGTTATTTTGCGCAAGTTAGCAAGAAGAGGAGCTTTTAGCACTAGTTGGAGAATTGGTAATGTTACTCCTCTATGTAAATGTGTTTGTGGTAGCTCAAGTCCCACTGATTACCGCCCAATTTCCATAACTCCCATATTATCTAAAGTTTTTGAACGTCTTCTGGCAAAACGTCTTAATAGGTTTGCTGAAGGTAATCATCTCTTCCCTAGTTTGCAATTTGGTTTTCGTAAAGGCCTTGGAGCATGTGATGCCCTTCTTACAATCTCCAATGCTGTACAGAAATCCCTTGATTGTGGTCGGGAAGTTCGTATGATTGGCCTTGATTTTAGTGCTGCCTTTGACCGTGTTAATCATGAGGCCCTTGTTTTCAAACTGAAACAGTTGGGAGTGGGTGGGTCGTTTCTTAGCATTATTATTGATTTTTTAAGTAATAGATCTCAAAGAGTTGTTGTTGATGGGCACCATAGTGATTATAGGAATGTGATATCCGGTGTTCCACAGGGTAGTGTTCTTGGCCCATTACTTTTCATACTATATACACATGACATGTGGTTTGGCCTAGAAAACAAGCTTGTTGCATATGCAGATGATGCTACTCTCTTTGCATCAATTCCATCCCCTAAATGTAGATCTAGGGTTGGTGAATCCCTTAATAGAGATTTAGCTAGAATTAGTGCATGGTGCAAATTATGGGGTATGAAGTTGAATCCTAACAAAACTCAAAGTATGATTGTAAGTAGGTCAAGGACGGTGGTTCCTCAACATCCGGATCTCAGTATTGATAATGTTTCTTTAAATATGTATGACTCTTTCAAAATTTTAGGTGTGATTCTCGACAGTAAATTTACTTTTGAGAAACATATAAGGTCTGTGTCTTCTTCAATTTCACAAAAAATAGGCTTATTGAGAAAGTCTTTCAAGATTTTCGGTGATCAATCTATTCTGAAGAAGTGTTTTAATTCTTTCATTCTACCTTGTTTTGAGTATTGTTCTCCTGTCTGGTCTTCAGCTGCTGATTCTCATCTTAATTTGTTGGACAGAAACTTACGGTCTATTAAATTTCTTATTCCTGATCTAGATATTAATCTCTGGCACCGTCGTTCAATTAGTTCATTATGTATGTTGCATAAGATTTTTCACAACTCTGACCATCCTTTACATTCAGATCTCCCTGGACAATTCTATCCTGTTCGTAATACTAGGCAGGCAGTTAATTCTAATAGCCAGGCCTTCTCCATCTCGAGGCTCAATACTACGCAGTACTCTAGAAGTTTTATTCCAGCTGTGACCAAGTTGTGGAATGATCTTCCTAATCGGGTGGTTGAATCAGTAGAACTTCAAAAGTTCAAAGTTGGAGCAAATGCTTTTTTGTTGACCAGGCGGACATAGTCTTTTTATAGTTTATTTATGACATATTTGTTTTTGATGTTGTTGATAGTTTATTATATGACATGTCTGTTTTGACGTTGTTTCTTATCTTAGAATGATTTATTGTTAATTTGTTCTCTTCATTTATTTATTTGCTTATTTCCTTTCCTCACTGGGCTATTTTTCCCTGTTGGAGCCCCTGGGCTTATAGCATCTTGCTTTTCCAACTAGGGTTGTAGCTTGGATAGTAATAATAATAATAATAATATATATATATATATATATATATTATACTGTATATATATATATATTTATATATATATACAGTATATATATATATATATATATATATATATATATATATATATATATATATATATTTGTATAAATTATTATTTTTGAAAAGTTGAAAAAGGCTAGGGCGCCAGCCTTCCCGATTTCTTGGAATACAGTTTTAGGGTGTGTGTGTCTATGGAACCAATAGACCCCCAAGTTGTATATTGATGAAAAGAGAAATAGTGACGTTAGGTTTCTCGATAAAAATTACTTAATATACGATCATTAGATATTTTGTGAATTTCTTGTACAATTTTCTCTATAGGGAACACACGCACACACATACGCACAGACATTGCCTTATATATATATATATATATATATATATATATATATATATATATATATATATATATGCATACATATATACATACATATATATATATATATATATATATATATATATATATATATATATATATGCATATATATATTTGCATATATATATATATATATATATATATATATATATATATGCATATATATATATATATATATATATATATATATATATATATATATATATATATATATATATATATATATGTATATATATATGTATATATATATATATATATATATATATATATATATGTATATATATATATATGTATATATATATATATATATATATATATATATATATATATATATATATATATATACATTATATATATATGTATATATATATATGTGTGTATATAACTATTATATATATCATCATCATCATCATCTTCTACGCCTATTGACGCAAAGGGCCTCGTTTAGATTTCGCCAGTCGTCTCTGTCTGAGCTTTTAAATGAATACTTCTCCATTCATCATCTCTTATTTAATGTTTCATAGCCCTCAGCCATGTAGGCCTGGGTCTTCCAGCTCTACTAGTGCCTTGTGGAGCCATTGTGAAAGTT
Organism: Palaemon carinicauda; assembly: GCF_036898095.1. Classification (NCBI taxonomy): domain Eukaryota; kingdom Metazoa; phylum Arthropoda; class Malacostraca; order Decapoda; family Palaemonidae; genus Palaemon; species Palaemon carinicauda. The sequence continues at coordinate 27,488,202 of NC_090750.1, read as the reverse complement.
TGGTGAACTAATCTCTCTTGAGGAGTGCGAAGAGCATGCCCAAATCATCTCCATCTAGCCCTCACCATGATCACATATCATCCACATAAGGCACTCGGGTAACCTCTCTTATAGTTTCATTTCTTAATTTGTCCTGCCAATTAACTCCCAATATTCTTGTGGGCTTTGTTCCCAAATCTACAAAATCTGTTGGATATTGTTTCATTGTCATATCACGACTCCTGTCTATACAATAACACCGATCTCACTAAACTGATATTTAGCCTGATGTTTATAATTGTAATTTCAGGTAATTTGATTTCCAAATTTTACTTAATCTAATCATTGTCTGATTTGCATTTTTGAATCTTCCATTAAACTCAAATTCTATAGATCATGTATTAAGAATATAGTTCCCAAATATTTGAATGCTTCCACCTCATTAATCCTTTCTCATTCCAATGATATTTCATCTTTCATTGCATATTTCGTTCTCATCATCTCTGTATTTCCTCTATTCATCTTGAGGCTAACCTCATGTGATTTTTCACGCATTCTGGTAAGCAGGTTTTGCAAGTTCTGTGGTGTTCTGCTAATAATAACAGCATCAACAATATACACTAGTTTCCTGTTACCAATCCAGGGCAATCCTTCTCCACCATCCCCAACTGTTCTATGCATAACAAAATCCATGAGGATAAATAACATAAGTGACAACACATTCCCTTGGAGTACTCCACTGTTTTCTGGAAATTCATTTGATAGGACTCCACTAACATTAACTCTGCACTTTATGCTCATGAACAGACTTAATCAAATTTACATATATAACACGAACTCAATAATAACGTAGGACTCTCCACAAAAGTGGCCGGTGCACATTATCAAAGGTTTTTTCATAGTCCACAAAGGCCATCTGTACAACTTCTACTTTCTAAATCCTGCTTTTTCATCTCTCAGCTTTTCATCAATCCTTCTCTAGTCTTTTTAGAATGAGCATACTATATATCTTCATGACAACTGATGTAAGTGGGATTCATCTGTATCTGTAATTATTGTAATCAGTCAGATCTTTTTTTTGCCATTTTATTGAACACTCTTAGCTCTCTTTCATCAGGTCTTGCCCTCTACAAAATAATTTTGTAAGTTTTCTGGGGGTCTCTTCATTTTCGGCCAATACGAACTAAGCAGTTATTTCATTGTATCCAGGGGCTTTCTGTCTCTTAAGTTTTTAATGATAGCTTCGACTTCAAACACACTGAATTCATTCATGGGCAAATCAAGGATTTCCTTAGCTTCAGGTATATCAATCAAATTATTCCCTTCATATCTCCTATTCATAACCTCTCTAAAGTGTACCATCTGACGTTGCCTTTCTTCATCTTCTGTTGTTATAACAGATCCATTTCTCTTTTTGATGAGTAATGCTGCTGCTTCTTTGCCCCAGTAGAGAATTCATAAAATAATTAATTATATGTGCAATTCTTACACCACAGCCACTATCCGAATTCATAACTTTGTCAGCCTCATCTGCTTTCCTGTCTAAATATTCTCTTCTTACATTCTTGGATTTTCTTTTGACTTCCCTATCAATACTGGAATATTTATCATGCTCTACCTTGTAATTTTCATTACTTCCTCGAAAACTTTCAACAATCAATTTCTGTCTGTCTCTTTTTTATAGTATCCCACGTATCATTTGATATACATGGTTTTCTCCTTGTAACTGTGTGTCCCAAAACTTTACTACCAACTGACTGATGTATGTTCTTAATATCTCCCCATTCTTCATTGATTGTCTGCTCTTAGTCTCTTATAAAGTCTCTAAGACTGCATATTGATTCCTACATTCATTTACAAAAGTTTGGGTATGCTCGTCTAATTAAAGTTTAGTGGTGTCAAAGCCATGTATTCTATCTACCTTACTGTTGGGTGCTTTCAGTTTCAATTTCAGTGCGGCAATGATGAGTTGGTGATCACTACCCATATCTGCACCTCTATAGTTTCTTACATTTCACAAAGTCCTCCATCTTTCTTTATTAATGGCTATGTGATCTATTAAATTTTTATAATTGCCACATGGTGAAATCCATGTATATATGTGGATGTCCTTATATTGGAAAATAGTACCTCCAATAACAAGATTGTTTGTCAAACATAAACTTATAAAATGTGTCCTATTTTCATTTGCAACTTTGCCAAGACCAACAACACCCATCACATTCCATATACCTTGATTATTCCTTCCAACTTTAGTATTGAAGTTACCAATCACAATTTTCATATCTATCTCTGGGATCTCATATATTACACTCTAAAGTTCTTCATAATATTCATCTTTCCTTTCTTCAGGGGAATCATTTTATGGTGCAACATATATATATATATATATATATATATATATATATATATATATATATATATATGTATATATATAATATATATATATTATATATATATTATATATTATATATATTATATATATATTATATATTATATATATTATACATATTATATATATATATATATATATATATGTACTGTATATATATATATATATATATATATATATATATATATATATATATATTATATATATATATTTTATATATATATTATATAAAATATATATATATATATATATATATATATATATGTATATATATTATATAAATATATATATATATATATATATATATATATATATATATATATATATATATGTATGTATGTATTTTAATACTATATTGAAGTTTCTTCTTTTTGTGCAAATAAGATAGTTGAATTATTCTCTCGTAGAAAAGAACCTGTTATTAGACATGATACTTAATGAATCATTTCTATTTCTTAAGAAATAATAAAAAAAAACTTTCTCGCACTAATATTTAATAACAGTGAAAATTTAAACAGAAATCCATTGTTTATGTATTCCCTCCATCGTAACCCTGGCCTCTGCAAATGTCCTACAATAACTTGATATTCATGAATTCATGATCCGAGTCCTACTTAGAACTAACTTAAGTTTCTTTGGTAATTTGGGCCAAAGACATGATCAAAGGACCCGCGCAAGCCCAGATATTTCTTCAATATGGTCACCATGCCTGCTATACCATAACCTGTGTCTGTTCCCTGTCTCTAACCTAGCGCCATGCTTAAAAAAGAAAAATTTTGAATATTTTCTGAAGCCAGCTTAAAAGAGAGGAAATATCTTTTTTGACACAAAGGTCCAAGAATCAGGGTTTGAATTTTATTTTTTAAATGATATCTTGATAATCGTGTAAGACATAAAGCTATGAATATATTTGAAATAGACTTCTGGGATGTCCCTTTTTAATAAAGTAGACAAATAGAATCTTGTCTCAGCACTATTAAGCATGAATCTTGGAGAATAATTTTCTACCCATGTCCTTTTGTTATTGACTCCGACGGGTGATTGAGATTGAATTTTTCTTCTCTTGAGCCATAAGACTTGAACATAGTATTTTCAAGTCAAAGCTGATAAACATAGTTGTGATGCCACATAATGATAGTTTTGTTTGGTAAGATTTTCAACTTGTACGTAGATCACAGGCTCTTGCGTTGGCAGCTTATAAATAGACTGATTTAAGGGACTGATCTTGTTATAGTTTTATTATTAATACTAGCTAAGCTGCAACCCAAGTTGGAAAAGCAGGATGCTATAATCCCAAGGGTTCCAACAGGATAAGATAGCCTTGTGAAGAAAGGAAGTAAATAAACTACACGAAAATTTATTTATTAAGAATAGTGTGAAAATTCACTAGTCATATATAAACTATGAAGCGAGACTCATGTCAGCTTGTTCAACATAAAAGCTTCCACTCTAGGTTTGAACATCTGAAATTCCAACAATTCAAGTGCCAGAGTACGAAGATCATTCCGCAATCTGGTTACAGCTAGACTAAAATTTCTAAAATCCTGTGTAATATTTAACCTTACGATGGAGAAGGATAACTGTTAGAGCTAGTCTGGGAAGATCTGAATGCAAAAGAGGGTAAAAAATTATGGGAAATCCAATGCAACATGCACAATGAACTATGTGAACAATGGTATTACAGACCAATATCCAGATTAGGAATTTTTTTTTTTTTTATTAAAAATATAAGTATTTTGTCCAATAAAGTATGACGAGAGTCAGCAGCTGAAGACCAAACTGAAGAACAATACTCGAAACAAGACAAGGTGAAGAAATTGAATAATTTCTTCAGAATAGATTGATCACAGAAAATTTTTAAAGACTTTCTAAATAAACCATTTCTTCACAGTTAAAGAAGAAACAGATCAAATGTGTTTCTCAAAAGAAAATTGGCAATCAAGAAAATAAGTTTAAAGGAGTTGTATATTGGCTAGTTGAGGAAACATTATCAGTGCAAAGATTTGGATGTTGAGAAGCCTCTATTCTCGACTTACAATCATACTTTGAGTTTTGTTAGTGTTGAGCTTCATGCTCATAATTTGCAACTTGCACTGATATTAGCTAGCTCTCTAGATCTACATTGAAGTAGCACCATCTGAATATGCCAAGAGCTTGTTTTCGAGACCAACACTTATCATGTATATATAGTATGAAAAGTAAAGGGTGAAGAACACAACCCTTAGGAATGCTAGATATTACATTCCTACACTATGATGACAATCTACCATAACTCTTAAAAGTTTAATAATGATGCTAAGAAAATACCTGCCAAATCCCAACTGTTTTGAGTTTAAAAGCAAGGTCCTGATGATTAACATGGTCAAGTCAGCATTAAAATCAAGGTCAACTTCCTGACCACAATCAAGGGATTTCATGGCATTGGAAATTGTACATGATCCAAGACCTTTTGTGAAAGCCAAATTGTAAAATAGAGAACAAACGATTACCTTTCGCATACCTGTTCAGACTTTTTGGCAAAAGACGTTTAATAACTTAGGATATGGTACTTATGGAAAGTGGACAGTAATCAGTAGGGCTAGAAGTACTACAGACATATTCACCTAATGAAGTAATATTACCAATTCTCCAACTTGCTAAATTGGAAAAAAATAACAGACCACTTATGAGCTAAGAAATCAGCGTCTTTTAAAAAAACACGGGAAATTTTCTGGCAACCGAAAAGCTAAACTAGTCAGCTTAGTCTTAGGAAAAAAGGAATATGGAAATCAGTGTTTCTCATTGATCTGTTTGCTATCAAACACCTCGGCCAATTGGGTTGCCTCTCCTATGGACTATGAGTGACAGCCATCTGGTTCAAGTAAAGGATGAACTGTTACATCTATACCAAAGTCTGCAGAGACATTTATCATGCTATGCAGTATGTCTTGATATACCGTGCTCGGCAGTATGTCTTAGCATACCGTGTTTGGCAGTATATCTTAGCAATCCATATTTGCCAACGCTTATGCTCGTATAAGCGGATGAGCAACCTGGTGGAGTAATGAGATCTTTGTGTGTGGAGGAAATGCTCCTGTATATTTTGATGAAGTCACTGGCAGCAGTATGACCGTATTAGGGTGAAGGTGATGGCCAAACTGTATTCGGCTTTTACTCTTGTCGCCTGGCGGTTGATATTATTGGAAATAGTGTGGACCAGTAGGGGTCACTTGCCTTAGATAGGCACTGCGCATCACAAGGAACTGGCTATCCTTTGATGGATCTAGCCTGTAAAACCTCTATGGATTTAGTCAGTCTATGGAAAGAGTGCATGACAGAATGGCCCCCAGTCCTGGGCATAGCGGGGTGCTAAAAATCTTGCGGTTTATAAATACTACAGAAAAATTGTTAATCGGTATTTGGAATGTTAGAACTATAAATCAAATTGGGAAGTTACAGCAAGTGGAGAGTGATTTTATGAAATATAGTTTGGATATCTTGGCCCTAAGTGAAACATGTTGTAAGGGGGTTAGTATGGAAACTTTAAACCAAGGAAATATATATATATATATATATATATATATATATATATATATATATATATATATATATATATATATATATTATATATATATATATATATATATTATATATATATATATATATATATATATATATATATATATATATATATATATATATATTTATATTCAGCAAGAATAGGTGAAGTTGGAGGAGAATTGGCAGGAATGATTAGGACACCAAGTACAGAAAAGGCATTAAGTGAGTAGAGAGCTGTAAATGGTAGATTGTAACTTGCAAAGTTCAAATTAGAGAAGTGCAATATGAGTATAATAGCTAGCAATGCACCAACAAATGATTCATTTGAAGAAAAGAAAGAGGAATGCTATGAAGAACTGCTGAATGTAATAGATGAGATTCCAGAAAAAAATATGAAAATCGTGATCGGTGACTTCAATGCTAAAGTTGGAAGAAAGATTCAAAGGATAGAGAATATAATGGGTGTTAGGGGTCTTGGCAAAGTTGCAAATGAAAATGGATCTCAAGTTTCTGTTCAACAAACAACCTTGTCATTGGAGGTCCTCTTTTTTTCAGCACAAACACATCCACAAATATATATGGTGTAAACCTTGTGGCAATTACAAAAATTAGATAGATCACATTGCTGTTAATAAAGAGAGAAGGAAGACTTTGAGAAATAGAAGAGGCTATAGAGGTGCAAATATTGGTAGCGATCACCAGCTTCTCATTGCTACACTAATATTAAAACTGAAAGCACCCAACAGAAATGTAGAAAGAATACCTAGGTTTGATACAATTAAGCTTTTAGAAGAATTTTTTGCAATTGAATGTAGGAATCAATTTGCAATTGAATGTAGGAATTAATTTGCAGTCTTAAAGACTTTAAGAGATGAAGACCAGAAAATTAACGATGAATGGTGTGATATTAAGAACATATATCAATCAGTTGGTAGTGAAGTCTTGGGACACGCAGTTACAAGGAGAAAGTTGATTGTTGAAAGTTTACGAAGAAGTAATGAAAATTACAAGGTAGATCAAAGTATTCCAGTATTGATATTGAAGTCAAAAGAAAAGTCAGGAATGACTGGAGAAAATATTTACAGTAAATAGATGAGGCTGACAGAGCTAAGAATTGGCTATGGTGTAAGAATCGCTCATAGAACTATTAATGAAATCTGTATTGGGCCAAAGAAGAAGAAGCATATACACATGAAAAAGAGAGATGGGTCAGTTTTAACAACAGAAAATGAAGAAAGTTAGCGTTGGAGTGAACACTTTAGTGAGGTTATGAATAGATGATATGAAGGTAGTAATTTGATTGATATACCTGAAGCTGATGAAGATCTTGATGCACCCATGAATGAATTGAGTGTGTTTGAAGTCAAGGCTATCATTAAAATAGTAAAGAGATGGGAGGCCCCGGATATGATGGAATTACTGCCAAGATGACACTGGCTGAAAATGAAGTGACCCCCATGAATACCTACAAGAGTTTTTTTTTTGTAAAAGGGGGCATGCAGAAGCAATACCTGATGAATGGGAGCTAGGAATGTTGGCGAAAATAGGAAAATATGAAGATCTGATTGATTGCAATAATTACACAGGCATAACACATCAGTTATGAAAATATATAGTATGCTTATTTTAAAGAGACTTGAGAGAAAGATTGATGAAAAGCTGGAAGATGAAAAAGCAGGATTTCGAAAAGGTAGAAGTTGCACTGACCAAATTTTCATTTGAGATTTCATTTGAGACACGTACAGCAATGTGTAGAATATAGAAATCATTTGATGGCATTTGTGCACCGTGAAAAAGCCTTTGATAGTGTGCCCGAACCAATTTTGTGGAGAGTTCTGTGTTATTATGGAATTCCTCTTAAATATGTAAATTTGATTAAGTCTGTTCATGAGCATAGCAAGTGCAAATTTAATGTTTATGGAGTCCTATCAAATGAATTTCCAGTGAACAGCGGAGTACTCCAAGGGAATGTGCTGTCACCCATGCTGTTTATCCTTCTCATGGATTTTGTAATGCTTAGAACAGTTGGAGATGGTGGAGAAGGATTGGACTGGATTGGTGATAGGAAATTAGTAGACCTAGAATATGCTGGTGATACTGTCCTTATTAGCAGAGCACCACACGATTTGCAATGCTTTCTTACCAGAATGCATTAAATATCTCACGAGGTTAGGCACAAGGTAAGTAGAAGAAAGTTGAAATATCATGGGAAGGAGAAAGAATTAATGAGGTAGAATCGTTTATATATTTAAGAACTGTGATTTCTAATACTGGACGTTTAGAATTAGAGTTTAATGAAAGATTAAAAAAAAAACAAATCTGACAATAGCTAAGTTAAGTAAAATATTGAAATCAAGTCAACTGAAATTACATATAGAAATCAGACTATACAGTATATATCATTTTAGTGAGATGGGTGTTACTATATGAACATGAGTCATGGTTTGATAGTGAAATAATCTCGAATAGATTTAGTAGATTTGAGAACAAAGCCCTCAGAAGGATATTGAGAGTTAAATGTTAGGACAGGATTAGAAATGAAACTATAAGAGAGATTACTTTAGTGCCATATGTGACTGAAATCATGATGAGGGATTGATGGAGATGGTTAAGCATGCTCTCTACACTCCTCAGGAGATTAGTTCATCAAATGTCCAACTAGGCTCCACAAGGCACTAGAAGAGTTGGAAGACCCAGGCCTACATGGCTGAGGACCATGAAGCGTGAAGTAGAAGATGTTGAATGGAGAAGTATTTAATTAAAATCTCAAGATGGACAACGACTGACGAGATCTAACCGAGGCCCTTTGCGTCAATAGGCGTAAGAGGAGATGATGATGATCAATATTTCGGTAATCAAGATTATACTTTCTTCTTGGTGCTCTGTTTTATGAACTTCTCAAATATAGTAATTTCTATTTTTAATGATTATGAAATCGAGTTATAAGTTTTTTACCAGCTTTATATAAGAAGCTTATTATTGGTGTTATTGTGTACTTGCAAAATGAATGAGATTGAGATGGAAGTGAGTTATAGGGTGAAGGCGACGGTGTTTACCAAAGGCCTCATAAATAACAGGGTATGTTTGTCGAAAAGACAGGCCGGGTAATTGGACCATCTAGTTGTGTATGAAAGCGTAGGGTGTCCTCACGATGCATTTGTCTTCGCATCACGTTTCACTAATCCCTTTTCTCTCTGTGTGTTCTCTTAAGTCATATTTTTTTTTCTTCAGGAGACAGTTTCTCCGGTTTTATTTGCTCTTTTTCTCATATTTGTGGATTGGGGACCAAAGTTTTCTGGACACCTCTGTAAATATAGAGAAATTAAGAGTTGATTCGTCATCTCTATCATCTTCGTCTTCTTTTCTACTTCTTTCTTTTTATTTTAACTCCAACTGTGCTAGAACAATAAGTTTGTTTTACACAGTGTATTAAGGTATTTAGCGAGTATTCTCCTGAATAGAAATTAGAATGGAAAACCATTCAAGGAAGCCTTTTCAGTTGTTTCGTTTTTGTTTGAAAGAAGAGTGATTTACGAACTTCGTTGATGTCATCAATTAAATAATGTGATACTTTTAACGAGATTACCTTAATACATGAAATTTTTTTAAATTGGAATCTTCTAGATAAAGACGAATCTAGATAAAGACACGCGTGCCACTTGATACTTTTGTTGAAGTGTTTCGGAAGTTAATGTATAGCGTGTTTCTGAACTTTAATTGTAAATATATTGATGTAATGCATCATAAACTAAAGCTTAATAGACATATATCTCGTCACCAATGTGAATAAAAGCCCCCCCCCCCCTCTCTCTCTCTCTCTCTCTCTCTCTCTCTCTCTCTCTCTCTCTCTCTCTCTCTCTCTCTCTCTCTCTCTCTCTCTCTCTTTCGTATTGTCATAGTTTTTGTTGTGTATATCTTTGGAAATCATTGACTATCCTCTTAATAAGCGTCTGGTGAATCTGGTCGCTATTTTGCTTTTCGTTACTATGATTATCATTATTCATATTCTTACTGTTATTATTGGTAATATCACTCTTCATATATTATATAATTATTGTTATCAGATTACTGAAGTTTTAACGAAATGAAGTATAGACGATTACATCATCACTATACCTGATGCTAATAAAGTTATTTTTTTTCTTTTTATTTGTATTTAGTGGAGATTTTGATTTCTTCAAAGTGTGAATTCTAAAGAGTCCTCAAATGACACTTTCATATATACTTTAATTATTAATCAGAGAAATAGATGCATGTTAAAAAAACCATAGAAATTACAACAGTGTTTTCCAGTCCTAGAAGGAAGATCCGATATTGCTCTACAAGGAACCCTTTGTGCGTTTCAATAAAAGCCAGCGTAAGAGGAATTCTGGATATGCCCGTTAACGAAACAAGGTTGTTGCGTGAATTATATATTGGGGTATTTTTTTTTTTTAACACCACGTCGTGAGACCGGTAATTTGATCACTAGAAGGATTTTGTTTTTATTTAGTCAATATCTCTTATCTTTAGTTTATTGAAAGCCATCTGTTTTACTTAATGAAGTATGTCGTATGATATTTTCTTTGGCACACTGTGATGAACAATTTATATTCCGTAACATTACCAGTTACCTACACATACACAAAAGGATTATCATCCGTGCAACGAATCAACACTAATTCTTCCACCACGCTCTAGTGACGGTGCCGAGAGAAAGGTTGTGAACTCAAAGGCAGTGTGAAAGCAACTGAGTTAATTTATTATGGAACACTCTCCTTTATATACAAAACCTCAAGGCAACAGGAAATTACATGTTCAAGAAAATGACAATGTTACATAGGTGACACGCAGACATGTTTGTTCTGATTCTTTTTAGTGCGAGGGAAGACCGAAGATACAAGCATAATATATACAAAAGGAATTATGTACAATTGTGTGAAACACGGTTGGTACATGGCTCCCCCCCCTAAAAATGACATTCTGTACATGTTAAATAGGGCGCCTTGATCTAGAGAGGCGAACTGTAGGCGGGTCATCTGGCAGGAGATAAGCAGGTTTTAGACGATCAATGGAGACCCAGTCTTCTTTGCCACGAATGTTTAGTAGGAATGCTTTCGGACTGCGTCGGATCACAAGGAAAGGGCCCGTGTAAGGGGGTGTTAGCGGTGGCTTGGTAGTGTCGTTGCGCAGGAAGACGTGCGTTGCAGAGTGCAAGTCTGTTGGTATGTGATGCTTCGCTGGGGGCTTGTAAGTCTGGCGGCATGGAGTAAATTTTCCCACGACGTGACGTATGCGCTGGAGATCGTCGGAGGAGGTTGTAGAAGGAAAAAATTCGGCAGGGACGACCAACGGGTCGCCATACCCCATTTCAGCTGCCGAGACGTCGAGGGCATCTTTAGGAGTGGTCCTTAGTCCCAGGAGGACCCAGGGAAGCTGAGTAAACCAGTTGCAATTCTTGCAGCGGGACATCAAAGCTGCTTTGAGGGTGCGATGAAAATGTTCAACCATTCCATTGGCAGCGGGGTTGTAGGCCATTGTCTGATGTAGGGTGATGCCCAGGAGATTCGCTAATGATGTCCACAATTGAGAGGTGAAAGTGGTTCCTCTGTCAGAAGTAATATGCTCAGGGATACCAAATCTTGCAATCCATTCAGAGAGTCAGGCAGATGTACATGAGGCGGACGTTGCAGTTTCCATGGGAATGGCTTCAGGCCAACGGATGGAGCGGTCGATGATGGTAAACAGGTAACGATGTCCTTGTGATGTGGGTAGGGGACCTACAACGTCGACGTGAATGTGTGCGAAACGACGCTGAGGTTGAGAAAAGGTGCCCACTCCTGAATCCGTGTGTCGATGTACTTTGGAAGTTTGGCAAGAAGTACAGGCGCGGACCCAATCCTTAGCATCCTTAGAAATGCCGTGCCAAATGAACTTTGCCTTCAGCAGCTGAGCAGTAGAACGGCACGAGGGATGTGAAAGGCCGTGAATGAAATTAAACACCTGCCGTCGCATGGGAGCAGGAATCCAAGGTCGCGGTCTGCCAGTACTGACGTCACAGAGGAGGGTGGTGTTAGAGTCTTCGAGGGGAAAGTCTTCCCAAATGAGGGATGTGCAGGATGTCCTACATGCTTGATACTCTGGATCCTATCGTTGGGCTTCAGCCAGGGCGTTATAATCCAATCCCAGTTGAACGGCAGCCAATGTGTTTCTTGACAGGGCATCGGCAATGGGATTCATTTTCCCAGGGACGTGTTGAAGGGTGCAAATGTATTCAGCCACGGCAGAGAGATGTCGGCGTTGCCGGGCGTACCAGGCATCAGACTGTCGAGTAAAGGCGTGCACCAGAGGCATGTGGTCTGTGCGAATGACGAAGGGCGTACCTTCTAAGAAATGACGAAAGTGACGGACAGCCAAGTGCACCGCCAGCAATTCTCTGTCGAAGGTAGAATAGCCCGATTCTGCCTTGGACAGTTTTCTGCTGAAGAAGGCCAATGGGCGGGGCGAGCCGTTGACCACCTGCTCAAGTACTGCACCAATAGCGACGTCGCTGGCATCGGTGGAGAGAAGGAGAGGGGCATGTGGGATAGGAAAAGTGAGAGCCGCAGCAGTTGATAGGGCCTTCTTTGCATTGCAGAAGGCTGCATTTTGAAGGGGACCCCACTTCAGGTCCTTTGGCTTGCCCTTGAGGGAGGCGTAGAGGGGAGCAAGAGTGGCGGCAATGGCTGGCAGAAAACGGTGATAATAGTTGATCATGCCCAAGAATTCCTGCAGAGCTTTGATGGTCGAGGGCACGGGGAAGTTCTGAACGGCTGCTACCTTCTCAGGGAGGGGGTGGACACCTTCAGGAGTGATGCGGTGCCCTAAGAACGAAACTTCGTTGGCGCCAAACGTACACTTGTCGTACTGGACTACAAGTCCGTTTTGTTGCAGGCGGTCGAGCACGATGCGCAGGTGATGGAGGTGTTCCTCTTTTGAGGAGGAGAACACAAGTATGTCGTCCACATAACATACACAGAAAGGGAGGTCCCCTAAGATGCCATCCATGAGACGTTGAAACGTGGCCCCAGCATTACGAAGGCCAAAACAGGAGTAATTGAAGGTGTATGGACTAAACGGAGTGGTGATGGCAGTCTTGGGGATGTCTTCTGGGTTCATAGGCACCTGATAATACCCGTTCAGGAGATTGAGCGTAGAGAGAACCTTTGCTTTGTGCAGGTAGGAGGTCACGTCGGCAATGTTTGGGAGGGGGTAGTGATCCGGTTCTGTTTGCATGTTCAGGCGCCTGTAATCCTCGCACGGACGGAGGAAGCCGTCTTTCTTCAGAACGATGTGTAAGGGTGACGACCATGGGCTGGAGGCCTTTTGGCAAAGGCTCATTACCTCCATTTTGGCGAACGTCTGTTTGGCGGCTGCCAATCGTTCCGGTGCGAGACGTCTGAATTTTGCGAAGACTGGGGGTCCCGTCGTCTTGTTATGGTGATAAATACCGTGCTTGGCAGGAACCGTGGGCGTTTGGCGAATTTCTGGACGGAAAACTTCTGGGTACGACGTGAGGAGGTGGCCGTAGGCATCCGTGGGTGCGCTAATGTGGAGAGCGAGGTTAGAGGGGGCGGGCTGAAGAGGTGTCGACCAGTAGGAGTCTGCGTTGACCAATCGTCGGTGGGCGACATCGACCAGAAGGTGGAAATGAGAGGGGAAATCTGCACCGAGGATTGGCATTGTGACGTCAGCAACGAGAAACTTCCAATTGAATTTACCGTTTCCGAACGATAATGTGAGGTTCTCGTAACCGTAGGTGGGTATCGCAGATCCGTTGGCAGCTACGAAGCGGACGTCGGCAGATGTAGACAGACTACGTCGTGTCTTGAAGAGTTTCCTTGGAAAAAGAGAACGACAAGCACCCGTGTCTACCAAAAATCGCACGCCCGTTCCTGCATCATGTAAAAATAAAAGATTAGGAACACGGGAGGCCACCGCCACGAGCGATGGCCTACTTACACGTTTTTCGGCCACTGACAATCCTCGGCACATTTCTTCGCAGTTGCCCCGAATCTGAAGTGGTAGTAGCAATACTCCGGCGGATGGGAGGTAGTAAGTGGCTGTAGAAGTCGTTTGTTGGGGCGCGAGCGATTGGTGGGTGGTGGGCGGCTTTGTCTCTGCTTCGGCACGTCACGGTGTGGGCGTGTATGTCCTACGGCATTTATGTCAGCTTCGGTTGACGTTGAATAGGCATCCTCTTCGTCAGGGGTGTAGCCGTTGATGGAGGTTTTGAAGTGGCTGTCCATAAGGGCGTCGGCTTTGGTCATCAAGTCCTTTATGGGTAAACTATTGACATCGGGTATGGCAGCGCGTATAGGTCCGGGTAAATGGCGTATCCAAAGAGCACGAAGTAGGTTCACCTCACGAGAAGAGCCGTCTGCGGCAGGTTGCAGGCGAGTGATACTGGTCATTTCCCTGAGGGCAAGCGAAGCCCTTTGGTCCCCCAACGGTTGTTGCGAGAGCTGAAAAAGCTTTGCTACACGGGCGGCTGGCGACGGCGAGTACTGCTGCAGAAGGTATGTTTTGAGGGCGTCATACGCTATTGGGGTGTCTCCTTGTTCACAAAGCCAGTCGGATATTTCCGGGAAGGTGTCCTGGGTATCGCCGCGAGAACATAATCCGCTTTGGTGGTTTAGCGAGTCACGCCGTTGATGCGAAACTGGACTTCTGCGCGCTGAAACCAAGCAAAGGTCTCTCCGCTGGCGAACGGTGAAAGTTTCAATGGGGCCGCCGCAGCGCCAACTGCTGTAGAGTCCGTCATAGTACCAACGATGGAGGGGCGAGGGGGGTGGGTGTGGAAGGCGGTGGGAGCGAATCGACTTCCGGGGTCACGAATGTGACGGTGCCGAGAGAAAGGTTGTGAACTCAAATGCAGTGTGAAAGCAACTGAGTTAATCTATTATGGAACACTCTCCTTTATATATAAAACCTCAAGGCAACAGGAAATTACATGTTCAAGAAAATGACAATGTTACATAGGCGACACGCAGACATGTTTGTTCTGGTTCTTTTTAGTGCGAGGGAAGAGCGAAGATACAAGCATAATATACACAAAAGGAATTATGTACAATTGTGTGACACACGGTTGGTACACTCTTACTAATATTATGGAAATGGTGCAGATTATCCTGCCCAATTAGTCCAACTCAACACTTGCAGAGCTAGTCTGATTGAATTGTTCATTTTAAGTTTATTGGCATCCTGACATCGAAGGTCATTGACGCCGATATCGTTTGTTATTAGTGAAGAATAAAAGAAGGAAGTATAATAGAATATAATTGATAAGAAAGGAAATAGATAAATAAATCTGCTATAAATCAAAATCAAAACCATTCATCAAACCCGTGCTTATGAAAACGTTAAAATCTTAAAAACAGAAAGTCTCAGAATCCAATAAGATGTCGCACTTAGTTTTCTGAGTAAAACGTAAATTTTTTTGTTTTCTAAAATGAATGCATTCTCACAGAGTATGTTTAATGGTTAAATTCGTGTCACATTCACCGCACATATAAATTACTCCATTCATTCTTCCTTGCCCGCAATCTTGCAGTTTCAGGCCGTCAGATCCTGCATTGGCAACACCTTATCTGCCCCATTTACCCGGAATTACGCCTCTACCATCAAACTTTTAGCCATTTACACCAACATTTTTTTCATACCACACACCATAGAAACTCATTTATGTCATTCACAAATTTCCCCCCGTTTATTTTCAAACTTCTTACACACACATTCCCCAAATATCTAAACCTTTGCAAGCTCTTCCTTGTCTAAACCAATATTTTCGTCTCCTCAATCCTTTCTTATATTATTCAACTAAATTGTACCATACACATTTTTTTTTTTTAATTCGATGAGCACATTCATTTTGATTGCTGACTTGCTACTCCTCCTTTCGGGCACACTATTCTATCTTGTTTCTCTTCCTCTTGTTATTTTCAAGTTTATATAGTTTATATATGAAATATTTATTTGAATGTTGTTATTGTTCTCAAACTGCTTGCAGTTTTTCCCTTATCTCCTTTCCTCACTGGGTTATTTTCCCTGTTGGAACCCTTGAGCTTATAGCATCCTGCTTTTCCAACTAGGGTTGTACCTTAGC
>NC_090750.1:27319668-27467168 GCF_036898095.1 Palaemon carinicauda | reverse complement strand
TCACCTTTAATAGATTCTGTAAATAAAAAAATATCCCAGTACTTGATTCCATTTGGAAGCCAAGCCTTTTGCCATGAAGACCTTGGTATACTGAGCTTGGTCTTGTCTTTTGCCATACTGGCCAAGATCTTCAAATCCCTCCACCACATCTTTCCTTATGTTGAACAGATTTAAGGGAAATAGCATCAAATATAATGCCATAGTATTTTTCATTTTCATTCATTGATAAAGCTTTCGGTTTTAACACTTTAAAAACAGACTCATTCCAGCCAACATTAAAATCAATGTTGCATACCCAGTACCTCAGCATTCTCGTTAATAACAAAAAAAAAAAAAAATATCTTGCTGATAAAGTTATATGAACTGGGACTTTCGAAATACAGTCCAGGAGAAAAACATTTTTCAGAAAGTGAATATCTCCAATCATATTTGGGGACACCTGCTAATTTCATTTGTGTTAAAAAATTCTAGAGCTGTGCCATTTCAATATTTGCTTGCATTTTCTTTTTATAATTGTAGATGGTAGGGTACATGTATCAATTTTTCTTGGCTTACCTTCATTTGTTAAAGATTTTTTATAAGTCTACAAATATGCATCCGTTGCTTTTTTATTAGTGCTCACTGGTTTTTCTTTTTCCTTTGCAAGCTGCTGGTAGACTGAAAGAAATATTAAAAGTTAATAATCAAGTGCAAAAACAATTGGTGTAAACATAACTTGCATTTTATATATATATATATATATATATATATATATATATATATATATATATATATATACTATATATATGTGTGCATGTATGTATGTATGTATGTATATATATATATCATATATGTTATTAATATTATTATTATTATTATTATTATTATTATTATTACTAGCCAAGCTACAATCCTAGTTTAAAAGCAAGATGCTAGAAGCCCAAGAGCTCCAACAGGGAAAATAGTCCAGTGAGGAAAGGAAATAAAGAAATGGTGAGAACAAATTAACAATAAATCATTCTATAAGCAGTAACAACGTCGAAAAATGATATGTCATATATAAACTATAAAAAGACTTTTGTTAGCCTGTTCAACATAAAAACATTTGCTGCAACTTTGAACTTTTAAAGTTCTACTGATTCAACTACCCGATTAGGAAGATCATTCCACAACTTGGTCACAGCTGGAGTAAAACTTCCAGAATACTGTGTAGTATTGAGCCTCATGATGGAGGCCTGACTATTAGAATTAACTGCCTGCCTAGTATTACGAACAGGATGGAATTGTCCATGGAGGTCTGAATGTAAGGGATGATCAAAATTATGGAACATCTCATATATATATATATATATATATATATATATATATATATATATAATTATAGATATATATAGATATATATATATATATATATATATATATATATATATATATATATATATATATAGATATATATAGATATGTATGTATATATATCGTTTTTAAAGATTATTTATTCATATATATAATTTTTAAAAAATATTTATTTATTTAATTGTATTTCAAACTGACCATTTATTGGAGAAAAATATTTTGTTTTGATAAAAAAAGATTGATTCACGGTAACATCTTAACATTTGATTTTATGGTTTTGAATGTTGCCTCTCCTTTTTCATGCAACCCTAATTGTATGGTCTCATACTGTATTTCAGGGTTTTTTAAATTATCATTTCCATTGAGAAAGCTACAATCAGCATCATCATTAGTAGTAGTTGTAGTAGTAGCAGCAGTAGGAGGAGTGGTATTAGTAGTAATAGCAAATTTAGGTCTAGCAGTCATAATAGTTGTAGCAGGACTAACACTTGTAGCAATACAACTAATATTATCCATGATGCTTGTTACTGTGGCATTACTGTACACTTCACTTCTAGTATCTTTTGGATAACCATCAGTAAGTTATGAAACATATGCCATATACTTTTTTCCTTTTCCTGCCAAAATCATAAGTATTTTATGCATAAATATATACAAAAGCACTACTAAAAAAATTTCTTACCAATAGCTGATCGAACATTTTCACTTAATTCAATATTTTCACAATCTTCTTTAAACGTTTTCCCTACTCAGTTGATAGATGAACCGTATAGCCATAATACAACAAATCGTCTAATACCTTTTCACTGAAGACTAAGTGAATATAAATGTAGTATAATATAGCAAAATCTTAAAGGTCAATCTGTACCTACTATATGAATTCTAGTTAGTAAAAGCAAAACTGTAATATCTACTAAAAGCATTGACCCTGTACCATGTTTCAAGGATGAAGTTCTTATCTCAGATGATCTATTCTCCAGAGCAGGAATGGTACCTACAAGATTAACTATATTTAGAATAATTGTGATGCAATTACCATTTCAGAAAATCCAAACATTTACAAACTGCACATCAAATACACACCATATTCAAGGCTGTGCAAATTCTTTTGTAGATAAGCCAGCAATCTGTTTGATTTATAATTTGATTTGTGGTGTAAATCTATTGATGTATCTGGAAATGTGTATTTCAACAATAAGTGCATGATACAAAATATATGTATATAAGTATATCCAGACAAAAATCATTTTACTAAATTATGTACTGCAGTTATATGAATTATCAAAGACATACATGCACATGGAAAAAAATATATAAATATTAATAGGATGAAACAAAGAATACCATGAATGAAAGTGAAAGGTGAGAATACTGGCAAGTGCCTACTGTGTACTTTATTCTGCTATCAGAATAAAGTACGGCAAAGGTGCTTGCGAGTATATTCTCCTTTCATTTTCCTTTGTAGCATACCCACATGTAAAAAAAGGCATCTTAAGCTTTATATGGCTACAATTAAATCAAAAATTTTCAATAACTCACTTGTCTTTATAGGGTTGACATCTGATCTGGTGCAGCTGTTAGAACCTGTAATTGGCAATAGATGAAAGCTTTTTATGTATAAAAATGTGTCTCCGGTAAAAAAAATCAGTTGATAATATTATAATAACTAAACACAAATAAAATAGATAACACATACCTTCTACATGTTGATCTGGGCAGGCATTGTGGCAATGTTTGTCAGAAGCTGGATGTAGGTAATTTTTGGTATATGCCTGTTGCAAACAAGATAGGTTTTTTTTTTTTTTTTTTGCCCCGAGTCCTGAATTTGGATGAGGTTCGTCTATATCAAGCATCTAGGTGAACATATAATATGGTATGCCATCTTATTTCACCACAAAAAAAAAAAAAAAACATTCGACTATTCTATAGTTTTGACTTATAGTTGCAGAGAAAATCCAATCACTCCTAAACGCATTACTCTGAAAAGTTAGGTTAGGTTAGGTTGGGTCAGGTTAGGGTTAGGACTACCTGGTAACGTTTTGTGGGAATCACATTGATATTATTTTTGAAAAAATCCTATGGTTATTTTAGGAGCTACAGCCAAACTTATATCCTTGGCTGTGACTCGGCTACTCGTTTAAACATGGGAAATATGTGGTCTTGCTATTTATAGAACTTTTTGCCAGGTTAGCTTCTTTTCCTGTAGCAGTGTCTTTACTATAATTTGTTCTATCAACCTCTGGTCTAGATTTCGAAATTCACAAGTTGAAGCTAATTTCTTTAACCTAGTCAAAAATGAATCTCCTGGCTTACCTGATTCCTGTTAGGCTTCGATGAGCTGATAACATTCAAAGTACATATTTGTTTGAGAAGCAAATAGATTTGTAAGCCCTTCAATTGGGTAAACGGGAATACATTTCTACACATAGGAGCGAGAAGGTGAAGACAATGATAACCATATATACTTCGTACCAAGAATCATTATAAATACATTCCCACTTGTATCTAATATTATTACATGAAAATTTAATTTAGGTCAATTTAGTCAGGGAAGATGAAACGACATTTAATGTCCCTTCTGTTCTTTCAATATGATTTGGTTTTAGAGTATTGATACCCCCCCCCTCTCTCTCTCTCTCTCTCTCTCTCTCTCTCTCTCTCTCTCTCTCTCTCTCTCTCTCTCTCTCTCTCTCTCTCTCTCTCTCACTAAAAAAACATTTCTCTGATTTTTACTTTGAGAGAATCCTTTTGACTTTAAAGAGGTTATTTATGATTGACCCCCATCATTCGTAACCCGTAAATCAAAGCAATTGTCAATCAACATAAAATAAGCTAAAACGATAGATACGACATAATATGGATTGTGGTGTTATTCTTTTTTGGGAATCATTGCTTGTATACCGTTACTGAATTAACAATTGAATTTAGATGCTAAAGTAAACGGTGGTTTCTGTGTTATCTGTAAATCACATCATTATAGCTGTTACTTGGAAAAAAAGGTAAGTTGTTTCACATATTCCAAAAAAGTCGGCAATGTATTTTATTTTTATCAAGAGAGAAGACAAAAAGTTGTGTATATGTTGAATAGGACTTTGATAATACTTTACAAATATATCTGAATTTTAGCCTATTACTATTATAATTAGTAACAGTAGTGAAAATTTTATCATATATTTACTTAAATTTTCAATGAAAAAGTCTTCATACGGTAGAATCCATTTTATAATTGACCTCATCAATCAAAGCTTTTGGTGATATTAAATATAATCACATCACAATTAGTAGTGATGAGATACAATTAAGAAGTTCGCTTTGGTAATTGATTGATTGAATTGTTTTAATTCAAGAGGATTTTATTTTTTAGGTATCATATGGTTTTTGACTGAAAGAATTATATCTAAAAATATCTGACAGAAATAGCATTCCAGTGAAGCATCCTTGTTCATTTCAGTAATCTGTGTATTTGGTTGGTCAAAATGCTGTAATTCATATATTGGAAAACCCTTCAATTCTGGGTGATGCTGATTATTTTAAATATTATGATTCGATATAACTGATAATCAAGATTTATATTAAATTGCCATTTACACTCTTTTCTACATTAAATACTCTTAAGTTTTCTAGTTATTCATTTCTTAAATATTTTGTTTTAGCACACTTTTCTATTGTGATTTATTATCATTCATGATTTTTATATCATCCCAGATTCTCTTTACAATACATTTAGAAAACGTCATAGTTTTCCGTATCGTATTTTGATTTTGTATGAATTGCTTTTACATCTTCTATGATAAATGTCCCAATTCTATGCCTTGGCTTTTATTTTATTTTTGTCAACAAATGGTTTAGTTTAGTGTATTTATTTTTTGTCATTCTAATTTCCTGTTACTAATACAAACATGAACATACTGAGAGGGCACTATGGTATCCATTACCCAGTCATTCACCCGAAATAAAGATAATTTTTTCATGTTCCCATTCTTTCTGTTTAGTAAGTATTTCAGCAATTGAACAAGAGCTCTCACATTTTAAGAATTATGATTAATGTATGGTGCTTGCCCCTTAGTATTTCTCCCTGAAACTGACTGAAGATAAAACTTCTTGATATTTCAAATAATATCACCCAAAAATTAGTAATCTCTGAGGAAATGATTTTCTCTCATTTTGATGTAAGTCATATTTGCAGTTAGCCACTATTCTTTGTAAATATATTCTATGTGTATATGTACAAGAAATCATGATAAAGATAACAAGAATAATGTGTTTAAGTGATAAATATCCTTGCAATAAAAATTTTCTTGCTTCGATTTACAACTTTTAGTTCAATGCTATTATACTAAAAGTCATTTTTGATGACCCGTACTCGCTCATGTGGTACTTCGATTGAGTTGAAAACCTGATTTGATCTTAGAGAATTGTTGGTTAAGGACGTTTTAAAGGGTCATGCCGTTGATAGCTTGAATCATCGTAGCCTTTTTTATTCCAGCAACAAAGGTGGTATGTTTCTGAAATGGTGTAAGGGAACTTGTATAGAGTCTGAAAATAAAAAATATAATGAGTTAATTATTTGAATACAAGTTATACACCGGGGAGAAAAGGATTCATATAATGATAAACTGTTTTTATTATACAGAAATGTGTGCGAGTAATTACCTGTAAATGAATTTGTTTTTGTCTCCCATTGTGAAAAGATTTAGGAATCGGAATTCACTTGCTTAATTATTTCCCAAATAAGTGAAATTTCCAGATTTTTCCATTCATTTAAGGATAATCATGAAGCTAACTTGATATAATGCAATATTAATTGGCATCATAGATTATAGTCGACAGGCAATTAAGTGTATTTATAGATATATTCTCTAAAGGGTGCAACCACCATATACGAATTTCCAATCAGAATTTAATAACATTTGTACATGTTATAAATATACATTTATAAATCGTTCTGATGAAATTTGAAAGTGATTGAATAGTTTTAATTTAACTGGAAGATAATGAATAAATTATTTACCTCTAGAGCTATTGCGGTAAAACTTACTGCCTGAGAAAGAAGAATCTTTTTGAACCATTTTTTCGACAATAGGAACAAAATATTTATAAGAATATTTTTTTATTTTTGGTAAAAAAAAAGTATAAACTGAACTACCATTTTTTTCATTTATAAAAAATCTATTCTCAACAAAGAATACCAGTTTCCTTCTTCTTTTAAAAGGTATATTTATCTTTGAAATATGATTCAAAATTAGAAAATTATAATCATTTGCATGGAAAAAAAGGGGAGTTTTAATGCTAGATAGGGTGCCATAGATGAATTTGGTTGAATTTACTCGTTTTCGTTAATTCCAAAAATATTCGTCCAGAAATATGCCCTCTTAATAAGACAAGGCCTTGATAAAATCATTGACAGCACGGCATACCATTCCCTTGCTGATGCTTGTGAGGGGCAAGAGGGCTTTCGAACTTGGGGAAAGATCTCCCCCAGTTCGAATCTAAATTTCTCTCTCTCTCATCTTTTTCTTCCTCTTAATATTTGTTTGACCTTCTAATTTTATAAACTTTTTGTGTTGCTGTCCTAACTCTGAGTAAAATTTCCCATGAGTAAAATTTCCCATAATGTACATATATATGTATCTTTTTCTTTTTAATGGCGTGGATGTTTCCACATCCGTTATTGCTGCCTGCTCCGATGAATGGGAGGTGGTACCACGGTTGGGAGGTATTTGCACTCAAAGCTATATGTGGGAGTATTGGATGATCTCAGCCATCCCGAAGATGGTTTGGACCTTTTTGGGAGAACTATTCTCAAGTGTTGGGTCTAAGGAGTCCAGGGGGACTCTCGGCTTCTGTCTGGAAGCCCATCATTGCAGATATGAGGAGGATGATTCCACAGTTTCTTGTTCTCGGTCCTAACAGATGGGTTCAGCTTACACCTGTGCTTTTATATCTGTTTTTATGCTATCCTTTGGGTAGGGTATGGAGTGGACCATCTAGGAAGTATACGCTCATTGTGCCAATAGTGGAGAGTGCAAATTTCCTATCCAACATGTAATACCTTAATGTTCTCGAGCAGGTGAATCAAACAATTTTGAATCTCAAATTACCAATTTATTTTTTCTTATAGATTCTGCTGAGAACGACCCCTCTCCCCTGGTTATGCTGACTTACCCCCGGCAGTGTTAACGACCTCTGGCAATTCTTTTAAAGAAAATTCTGTTAACGACTTAGGAACTATAAACGACTCTTCTTTTGAACATTCGAAAAAAGGGTAATTTGGGCAACACAGGAAAATTGAAAATCCTGCATGTTACCCAAATCCCATCAGAAGCTAATTATGATGTGCTGCAAATGATATTTGATTGCTACGGATTAATAAAAGAAATTAGAATGAAGCTTCAAGATGATAAATGTGATTCTTGGTTATCATTTAATTGTCATGAGGAAGATTTCAATGCACGCCGTAAGATTATGAATATTAAACTAGCTAATAGTAGTATTAAGGGTGTTCTGTGTGATGGGGTACCTAAAGATCTGGATGTCTACAGACCAGAAGACTGGATTCACAAAGACATAGAAATCATTTTGCCATTCCAAAGAAAACCAAAATCACCTATGTGGCTTGTTGCTCAATCTACAGCAGGTACAGAAAATTATTTTAAGATCTGCAGATTTCTTCAGAGGAAGGTAAGAACGATCGCACATGCTGATATATCTTGATTTGGTAAGAAAAGTTACTTGATAAATTGAACATCAAACCCCATCTAAACTTTAACCATGGAAAGGGAGTGGGTTTCAATAGGGATATATTTGAATTTACGGAAGAGGAAATATTGGCTATGTGTCCACTATCAGTGTGGTAAGTACATAAAGTGCCTGGAATATCAATGATTAGGTATCTTTCCACATAGACATAGAAAATGAAAGGATTAGAGTTCGACCTTTTAAGCAGAACCCACTGTAATATTTTAATTTCTTTAAATTTGGGCATCTTTCCAAAGTTTGTGCAAGACTAATAAAATTTGTAATACTTGCTCCAATTTTTACCATGGAAAATGTACACTTGAGAAAAGGTGCTTGAACTGCAACTCTAATCATAAATCTAATGATAGGAGCTGCCAGTTTCATAAGTCAGAAGAAGCTGCCCTCAATAAATCAATTATTGAACATGTAAGTGTAGGGCATGCCAAGAGATTATTGAATAAATCTACTACCTACGCAAAGACATTAAAAACAGGAGAAAAAGTTCCTTGGGAATCATCTAACCCACCTACTACTGTTGGTAGTTTTCCTAAAAGAAATTCACCATCTACTGATAAAGTGCTGCATAAAAAGACAAGAATATCTTCTCCTAAAGATTTACCATAGTCTATACACAAAAAGATAATGCCCACCACTATCCAACCTTTATCCCCCATTATAAAGGAGTCTCCCAGGAAATGTCCTTGCCTGATCTTATGGAGATTCCAATTGAAACCAAGTTATCAGGTGCACCTGTAGTGGTGAAGTTACAGAAAGCTGGTAGCTCATAACCTATTAATTGGAAAAGAGAGAGAACTCCATCTCTCTCACCCCCTTCCATAAGAAATATTAGAGTTATGACATCAAGTAAATATGATGTTTTGTCTGTTGCTGTTTCTGATCAACCAGAAGACAATTTAAACTAGACTGCAACTGGCTAAAGCCAGTGGTGGAGGATCCCCCCACTAAATAGGTGTGGAAATGCTTTCGTCAATCAGTAAAAGATAGTGTAATGGTTTATTGGCCTAATGACCCCATGACTAAATTTTGAGTTATGTTAACAAACTATTCTAAAGCAATTTATCTGTATAATAGCAGGTATATGGAGGTAAAACATAGGCCAAAATGACAAATGTAGAGAAATTGACCTTTGATCTTGAAGACAATGGGCACTTACAAGGTCATGTGAAGGCCACAGGTTAGATATGACCCCATATTCTGAAAGAGCATGTGCGAATGGGGATGGGGGGTGACAACAAAACATAACTTTTAGCCCACGTCAAATTTTTTCCATGAAATAGCCACATGACCTTGAAAATGAGGGTCAATGTCAAATTTGATTTGGCAGTATTGGGTATATGTTTGGTTTTGTTTACTATAGCATGCTTTGACCAAAAACCAGTATTTCATGGAGAAATTGCCAAAGTGGCAATATATGCAATGTCATAAATAGTTAAAAATCTTCATTAAAAAAAGTAATTAAGCAGTCGCTACCAAAGTTCGACTAACCTTAGATGAATATATAGGGCATCATTTGCTTTCTTGAATATATCCTTCGGTTTACTGATATTGGTCTGTATATTTGGCAGCTTTGCTGCCTTGTTCAATTAAGTGATTGATTTTCTCATAGGACTGCCTACTGATTCAATTTGTTTGGTTTTTGTTCCATTAGCTAGGTCAGACTGCTCTATTGATCGTTACATCTATACCATGTGTTGTGTGTTTGACTTTTCACGAGGGCCGTATAGTGACCAGAATCTGATCTGTGTCCATTATGTTCCACAACTGCTGCTAGCCTGTATGTTGTGTTGTCTTTTAATGATAACTGTTCTGTCAGGGATACTCTGCCATGAATTTTTCAGCAATTGCTGTCAAATCACAGTAACACAACAAACAAAACTGGGTTATTTCAGTAGTGCAAACTGTAGAAGGTGCTTGGCATTTTTCACATTGTACTGATGATAGTTGTCCTGACGGTTCAATGTTGATATGACCCCTTGTGTTTCAAATGGCATGGTTACAAAATTAAATAAGTCATTGTGTGTGAAGGAATGTGCACAAGTAGAACATGTGTACGTGTATGACTTTTCCCCATACACAGTGTTCACAACAGCTGTAGTTTCATTTTCATTTACTAAACGTTCTTCTTCATTTAGGCATTGTAGAATGTGTCCCAAGAATTCATGAGCATCATGTTGAATACCAACATGCCATTGTTGCATGTGAGATATTTCATAGAGAATGTTGGGATGCAAAGGATGTGCTGCACTTTTTAATTGCATTTTCAGTTTTTTTAAGCAGTCAGACAGTGGTTGATGAGAGTTAAGCAAAGGCTGCAGTTCTTCAATATTAAACAGAACTTGCAAAACTGAGTTGGCATAACAACATTACCTGAGTTATATATTCCATTTGGATCTGCCCTTGTTGAGGTTGTCACAACTGATGTAAATCTGAGACTGCTTTTTGTTTTTCGTGTCTGCCTTAGTGGTTATCTATTTGTAGTTGTGATTGGTTGAATAACATTTTCTGATTGACCAAATGACAGGTTGAGACTTGCAGTCTTTGGCATTGTTGCTGGTTCATTAAGGTCATTGCTTTCTTCCTTGCTTTGGGTTCATCTGAAACAACTCCTGCTTCTTGTTCATGATTTTCAGTTAGGTTGTGAGTAACGACAGTAACTTTCACTGCATCATGATCAGAGAAATATGTGAGAAGGAGCGTGCATAGGATGTTTGATGGGTAAACTGTATCTAGCATTGATCTGTATCGTGTAGTGGCTTGTCTGACGTGTTGTCTGATTTCAAATTTGGTTGAAAATATGTCAGATAGAATGTGATGAAGTTGATGGCAAATTTTCATTGAAGTCACCTGAGATGATGATTTTTTGTGGAAAGTTTTGTTTCAAATAATGAAGCAATGCAGTAAGTGAGGTTTTGAAAAGCTGCAGATTTTGTGTTGGAGAACGGTACACAGTTACAAGAACTATGCTTTCTCCCGTTTTTGCTTTTACAAGAACTGCAACATGTTCAATCCCACTGACATTTGTTTCTACTCTTTTTGATTCCAAACTTTGATTCAAATATATTGCCACACCACCTCTGCCTGAATTGTCTGTTCTGTCTTGCCTGTACACTTTGTAATCATTGATCATAACTGATGAATCAGGCATTCCTGGTTTGAACCATGTTTCATTGATCATCAGTGCATCAGCAAGCATTTCAGGGTAGTTTTTTATGTCTGGGATCTAGGGGTGCAAGCCTTGAACATTATGGTGGATTATTGAAAGGACACCTTCTTGACCATTGTGCATTTCCTTGTCATCTAGCAGTGATAGCACTGGCGTATTTTGAATGTTTGCATGAATTTCTTCACATCTGAATATCTTCTTTGGATCGTAATTTTTAATGTACAGACCATTTATGTTTGTGACACTTAATGCTACAAATGATTGGTCAGGGGCAAATATACCATTCATATCAAATACACATTTTTCAGTTGTCATGCCTTGAGTCTTATGAATTGTGCATGCCCAAGCTAGTTTCAAAGGGAACAGTTGCCGTGTTGCCTTTTTCACATTGGCTATGTTTTCTTCGTGTCTTTTGATTTCTATTGAATTTTGTCCAACATTTGTCACGCTGCTTTGCCTGTAACTTCTACCAACTCTTTCACTGTTAAACTTAACAAAAACTTTCGCTTTTTCAGGCACCTCGGGCAGTTCAATTCCAGTCACATGTGCAAAAGCACCATTGACTAAGCCATCCTTTGTATCAATGTTTCTGGTCAACATTACCCGTGCACCTATTGATAGCTGGAGAATGTCTGGTAAATCATCAGTGGCACCTTTGAAACATTTTGCTGATTTTGTCAGCTTTCCATTGGTTGGTTCTCTAATATAGTCATTTGCTAATAATTCAACTATATTGGTACATATCTTGTTGAGCATGTGTATGTTATGAACATGGGCATCTTTGTTTCTTGCAAACACATGAAGAGCATCTTGTGGAACATTTTTCCATACATGATCTTGCTTTCAGTGTCACGTTCTGTGCCTCAGTTAGATCTTTTTTTGACTTTTTCCTGAGAACATTCAGCAACTTTGCAAATTCCAGATCATCTTTCTGGCGCATGACTTCAGTGAGCTCAACCATTTCAAATAGATCATACCATAAATCCATGCCAATGCCACTATCCAGTTTTATCAGTGACTTTGCCTTTACAGGGGGTAACTGGTAAAAGTCTCCAAGCGCTAGTATACTGACATTGCCAAACCATGAGTCATTATCATCTGATCTAATTTGTTTCACTTGTCTCAAGCGACCATGAATATTTCTGAGTACTTTCCTGTCAACCATTGAAATTTTATCTATAATAAGCAGTTTCAAGTTTCTAAGCGTGGCACTCAGTGTGTTCAATGTTTCTTCTGACAACGGTTCATATGTATTTGCTTGGTTGCGAGTCACTTTCAGTGCAGAGTGTAATGTATGTCCCCCTGTTTGAAAACTAGCTACACCAGTTGGAGCTGTTAACAATACAGTCGTGTCGGTTGGAGTTTCACCATTTCTGAGCAATCTACTGGCTTCATTATATATACACTTGATTAAATGTGATTTTCCAACTCCTGCACCACCACTAATGTACAAGTGAAATGGCTGTGGTTTATTTCCCTGTGCTTCCTGTAAACACCATTGTCTGACATGATAAAATATCTTTCTCTGTTTCTCGTTCATTGTTCTCAGTAGAGGTCTGATTGGTTCACCCATCAATTCAAAAGAGCATAAACTTTGAACTTGAGGGTCATTTGTTCCGTCATCTGCTAAGTCTGGTATAGCATCTAGATCACAAGGCTCTGAATCGTCTTCTTGCTCTGTTATGTCTAGTCTTTCCATTTCTGACTGGGGTGCAATTTCATCCCACACATCTTCACAACAGCCATTCCTTTGAATTTGATCCCATGTTTCCTGTAAATGTTCACCAATCTGTTCATACTTTGACCTGTTTTGATTCACTATGTTTTTCACAAGATCAGTTGCACATCTTGGGGTAAGCTTTACTGACCCATGGTTATAAAACTCCTCATAAGTTGTGTATTTGTGAGGTTTCAACTGACTTTGAACCCTGTGTGGCATGTACAAGCATAGTTGGTTCCTATAAAATTTTTCTGGTTCTTTGGTTGATGAGAATTTTCGAAATCTGTCAATAGCTTGAGGTGCTCTGGTTCTTTTCATTATGTAACCAAAATTGTTCTGCAATTTATGTACATTGACATTGCCTTTTGCTATGGCTCTTTCACCTTCTGATTTAGAAATTACTCGAAACATAGACGCAAAAGTAGCTTGACACATCTGATTGAACTGATCATTATCAGGCCGAGCTTTGTAACGATCATACAAACTAGGCATCCAGATGTCATCACTGTTTTGTTCAGAGTTTGCTTCACTCCTGATTTGCATTAGTGGTTTGACAATTTCACTAGGTGCACATCTGTTGGAATGAAAACTGTGTTTCGGCTACATTGCTTAAGTGGTAAGCTAGTACAAATACAAATTGCTTCTTGCACTGACATTTGCCTTGAGTTCTCAAAGACTGAACCCAGTTTTTTCATTTCCTTCCTGAGGTCAGTGTTAGTTTGATCACTTTGCATTTCTTTCTTTGCCTCATTCAACAGGTCACTCAGTTCTCATTCTGATTTGCTTATGTAAGACAAAATGTACATCACACAACTCTATGCATCAAGAACCAATTGTATGTCGAGGTTCACATTCCATGCCCGTAATGTTAGAAGGTGAATAGTTGTTGACGTTAACATCTTGAACACTTGGTCTCTTCATCTCAATTGAGCATTTCTTTGCCATTGCTATCCGGAACTATTCAAAACTGTTGAAGCCTGCTTTCATTCAAATTTTCAAAGATGATAAATTGCTAATATCATCATTATTGAGGATATCTGTTCAAGATGCATCCTTGCAAGATATTTTTTCACGGTGGTTGGATTGACCTTGTCTTGTGTCTGTTCTGTTGTGTTTTCATCCTGTGACTTAGGTCTTACAATTGATGTTCTAGATGCTAGAGGTTTAGGAAAGTTGAAACGACATATCTTCTTGCCCTTATTGCTTGATTTTGAGTGCGTCTTGCTATGAGTCTGCACAGCACTAACTAGTTCATATAACTGTGGGTCCTGCTCTTCATCAGGCAATTGACAAGATATATACTGGTCAATGAAATTGCAAACTTCCTCATCAGTGTTGATATCAAGTTTTGGAGCATTTTCTACCCAGACCAAGCAATGAATGTGGGGACTGCCATGCATCTGAAATTCAGTTCTGATAAAATTACCTTCAAGACTCCTATTGGATGTGCTGGACTTTGCAAGAATCTCAGGAAATGTTGAACTCGAGAATGCCACATTCTGATGGTTGTTACATAATTAGACCTTATGATTTCTGCTTTTTCATTGAAACTTGAGTGTTTCAAATTCAACAGGCTTTCCATTTTGTCTGGCAATGGTTTCAATCACCTCTGGCCACCTTGAGAGTTCTGCTGCACTAAACGTACAAAACCAAGTTGGTATTCCGATTTGACGAATCATTGCAAACAAATCATTCATTGTCTTTTTCTAATATTCTGGTGATCCTCGAACTGATTGCATATGGGAAAACCCTTGATCAAATTCTAGCATGTTATACACTTGTTCATGATCTGCTAGCATACCAGTTGATATGTTTAGACCATGTTTAGAAGCCACACATTTGCGCGTTTGAATACTTATTCCTGATAGCAACTTAGCTAGCTCAGTCACAGTGTGACAGTAGAAAATGTATCCTGAGTTTTTAGCAAATCTTAAATCTGCATTGAACAATCTTGCATTGATATATTTAGCTCTTGTTATCTTTGTTTCTCTTTCATCATTAAAGTGACCACATCCGTGAGGAAATAATGCAGGGAAAGCAAGTGCTTCATCATGTGGCATATGCAAAACAGAATGTGGTTTGTTCCCTTCGGCTGGTGCTACTGAATATATATGGTTTTCAAGCTCACTAAGAACATCAGCACGAAGATCCAAAGGTTTTGCAAACAGCTGTCGTATGCTAATGCAGATTGTCCAGCAATGTTATCTTCACTGTCTGCATCTACACTATGTTCAACTCCTGGTTTGTGTTCAGTTACATTTTCCTCAGTTTCATTTATGTCATCATCAGAGCACGAATGTTCTTCCTTCTCTTGATATTTAAGCACAATGTTGTCCAGGTCAGTGTTAGAAGGTTCTGTCCAATTTGGGTGCAGCTCAATATTTTCATAGAATGGATTGATTTCTTTAAGCTTAATGGATGCATTTTCAATTTTCCTTAGGTCTACCATTTGAAACTCAGCGTGGCCATGATATTCCAAGCGTCTTTTCAATTTTAAACCCACAATTTCAGATTGAGCAAGAGGTCTTGGCAGTGCTCGTGTTGTTTTTTTGCAATTATGATCTGACGGATATGACAGGGCCGGCTAATTTTGATTGCTCTCCTTTCGGGCATTGAATGACTTTCTTAAAAATGATGTTCTGTGCAACTAACTGCTGTTCAAGACTCTTCAAACAATGTAGTTCATATGGGGTTTGTTCCCTATGCATGTTGTTGACTCCGGCTTGTAACGGTATTTTACCAGTAACCAAATGATTATCACACGTTTTGCAAATCCACAGACTGCCTGATTGGCTTTGCGCAATTTCACAGTCGTTACTGCAATCTTGTGTGCATTTATGATAAAACCTTTGTGTGATGCATGCATTTGCCATGACTGCATTTTTGTACTTTTCCAGTTGACACAGTTTGACCTGATCAGCGAAAAGCAATCGTTCACACACACAGCAAACACATTCAGGACTCTCCTTGCATGCTTCCTTAAATTCCTGGATGACATAGTCATTGTTAGATCTATCTTGCTTCACCTGTTTATATTGTAAGTGCGCAAGTTGCATTACATTTTCCCTTTGTACTACATTATTATTATTATTATTATTATTGCTATCCAAGCTACAACCCTAGTTGGAAAAGCAAGATGCTATAAGCCCAGGGGCTCCAACAGGGAAAAATAGCCCAGTGAGGAAAGGAAATAAGCAAATAAATAAATGAAGAGAACAAATTAACAATAAATCATTCTAAAATAAGAAACAACGTCAAAACAGACATGTCATATAATAAACTATCAACAACATCAAAAACAAATATGTCATAAATAAACTATAAAAAGACTCATGTCCGCCTGGTCAACATAAAAGCATTTGCTCCAACTTTGAACTTTTGAAGTTCTACTGATTCAACCACCCGATTAGGAAGATCATTCCACAACTTGGTCACAGCTGGAATAAAACTTCTAGAGTACTGCGTAGTATTGAGCCTCGTGATGGAGAAGGCCTGGCTATTAGAATTAACTGCCTGCCTAGTATTACGAACAGGATAGAATTGTCCAGGGAGATCTGAATGTAAAGGATGGTCAGAGTTGTGAAAAATCTTATGCAACATGCATAATGAACTAATTGAACGACGGTGCCAAAGATTAATATCTAGATCAGGAATAAGAAATTTAATAGACCGTAAGTTTCTGTCCAACAAATTAAGATGAGAATCAGCAGCTGAAGACCAGACAGGAGAACAATACTCAAAACAAGGTAGAATGAAAGAATTAAAACACTTCTTCAGAATAGATTGATCACCGAAAATCTTGAAAGACTTTCTCAAAAAGCCTATTTTTTGTGAAATTGAAGAAGACACAGACCTTATATGTTTCTCAAAAGTAAATTTACTGTCGAGAATCACACCTAAAATTTTGAAAGAGTCATACATATTTAAAGAAACATTATCAATACTGAGATCCGGATGTTGAGGAACCACCGTCCTTGACCTACTTACAATCATACTTTGAGTTTTGTTAGGATTCAACTTCATACCCCATAATTTGCACCATGCACTAATTCTAGCTAAATCTCTATTAAGAGATTCACCAACCCTAGATCTACATTCAGGGGATGGAATTGATGCAAAGAGAGTAGCATCATCTGCATATGCAACAAGCTTGTTTTCTAGGCCAAACCACATGTCATGTGTATATAGTATGAAAAGTAATGGGCCAAGAACACTACCCTGTGGAACACCGGATATCACATTCCTATAATCACTATGGTGCCCATCAACAACAACTCTTTGAGATCTATTACTTAAAAAATCAATAATAATGCTAAGAAACGACCCACCCACTCCCAACTGTTTCAGTTTGAAAACAAGGGCCTCATGATTAACACGGTCAAAGGCAGCACTAAAATCAAGGCCAATCATCCGAACTTCCCGACCACAATCAAGGGATTTCTGTACAGCATTGGAGATTGTAAGAAGGGCATCACATGTTCCAAGGCCTTTACGAAAACCAAATTGCAAACTAGGGAGTAGATGATTACCTTCAGCAAACCTATTAAGACGTTTTGCCAGAAGACGTTCAAAAACTTTAGATAATATGGGAGTTATGGAAATTGGGCGGTAATCAGTGGGACTTGAGCTACCACAAACACATTTACATAGAGGAGTAACATTTCCAATTCTCCAACTAGTGCTAAAAGCTCCTCTTCTTGCTAACTTGCGCAAAATAACAGATAACTTTGGAGCTAAGAAATCTGCTGTCTTTATAAAAAACAAAGGAAAAATACCATTTGGGTCAACACCTCCATAAGCATCAAGGTCCATCAACAGAGCTTTAATCTCACGAGATCGAAAAGCTAAACTAGTTAGTTTAGCCTCAGGAAAACAGGAATGAGGAAGTTCAAGTTTTTCATTACTCTGTTTACTGTCAAAAACATCAGCCAAAAGGGTTGCCTTTTCCTTTGGACAGTGAGTGACTGAGCCATCTGGTTTAAGTAAAGGAGGAACTGTTGCATCTACACCAAAGAGTGCAGATTTAAGGGTAGACCACCATTTATGTTCCTGAATTGTACCAGAAAGTGTTTCTTTTATGGTTAAATTGTACTACTTTTCAGTTGAGGCATAAACTCTCTGAGCAAAAGCTCGAAGCCGAGTATAGTTGTTCCAGGTCAAATCTGATCTGTTACCCTTCCAAAGTTGATAGGCCTCCTGCTTCTCCAAAAACGCACGTCTACAATCATCATTGAACCACGGTTTGTCCTTCACTCGGTACCTTAGCACACGAGAAGGGATACGCCTATCAATT
Source organism: Palaemon carinicauda (assembly GCF_036898095.1). NCBI lineage: Eukaryota > Metazoa > Arthropoda > Malacostraca > Decapoda > Palaemonidae > Palaemon > Palaemon carinicauda. Next base: position 27,448,901 of record NC_090750.1, on the reverse strand, counting down.
ATGTTGACTAGATTCTCATTCAAAGGGACAACAGGATCTACACTATTATATAATTGTGACCAATTCAAGCACAAAAGATCATGTAAAATCCCATTCCAGTCTGCTTGGGATTTCATATAAATTTTACAAGAATATGATATATCAGGGACAGGCTGCTCAGTCTTCACTAATAATGAAATCAAGGCATGATCAGATGTCCCGACTGGAGAACCAACCTTACCAGTTATAACGCCAGGGGAGTCAGTGTATACAAGGTCCAAGCAATTACCAGACCTGTGAGTAGCTTCATTTATGATTTGCTCACAGCCTGATTCAGAGGCAAAGTCTAAAGCTCTTAAGCCATGGCGATTGGTAGGAGAGATAGAACTTAACCACTCCCTATGGTGAGCATTAAAATCACCAACAAAGACAAAAGAAGCCTTTCTATCATCTTCTTGTATCTTAGCCATAATGGTAAGAAGACAATCGAAGATAGAATCATCCATGTCTGGATTCCGGTAGATCGAACATAAATAAAAGTTGTTATGCCTGCCACAAACTTTTATTACCTGAATCTCATGACATCCACATTGATAGCAGGACTTATGAGAAGCAGGGTACTCGGTCCTAATATACACCGCCATTCCCCTGGCACTAGGGATGGCATCACGTTTCAACATTATTGGCTTCTTAAAACCAGTTATAAGGAGCTCAGATGAGTGCCTCATATTAGAAACCAAAGTTTCTGAGCACAAAAGAATATCATACTGTCTGGACGCAACTGTAAGGTCTTGGATATTTGCATGAAGACCACGAATATTGCAATACAGAAGACGACATTGACGAAATCTAGGACGTACTGGTCCTGGATTTCGCTCAATGTCTCCAGACAGCATAAGAATTAATAGAAATAAAAAAGAGACATCATACTTAAAAAACTAGATTAACAAGAATTATAACAAAAACAATACGTACAGAATTATAAACAAAGTGATTGATGATACCCATAGACTATAGTAAAAAGTCGGAAAAACTGGTCAACATGGAGGAGCCGATACACCATGCAAGGCTAAATACCCTCCAGGATAGCCACTTCAACTGAAGGGAGGACAGTAAGGATGGTTTTGAGAAGAAAAAGAATCAGAAAAAGGAAAAGACAACCTCTTGATAAACCACCAGGCATCCATGGCCCTTCTATTAAGCCTGCCCAACACACCATTTCAAAAAAACAAGAGGAAGAAAAAAAAAAAGATAGAATAGTGTGCCTGAGTGTACCCTCAAGCAAGAGAACTCCAACCATCTTCAGCATACTTCGATTTACTTGATTGCTTTACATTTTTCCTGTGTACTTCATCTTAAGCATACTTCGATTTACTTGCTTGCTTTACATTTTCCCTGTGTACTTCATCTTCAGCATACTTCGATTTACTTGATTGCTTTACATTTTCCCTGTGTATTTCATCTTCAGCAAATTTTTTCATGCTTTTTTGCTTTTTTATTTGCCTGTGTGCACTATCTTGATGATACTTCCTTTTACTAACACGTTTTACATTCTCTTGTCTGGTCACACTTTCATAACGAGTATCTTTTTTTCTTGAACAGTAATCGTTATCAGAGCTGTCATTTGATGGTTCAGTGTCTTCGTACAATTTGTGACACGGGGATTTCATTTGTTGATCATCGAAACTTTTATACTGTCCTCCCTCATGACTAGCTTTTAGCTTACTTTTTAGTTGCCTTTGCTTTTTAAGTTTTTCCCTTTTTGCCCTACTGGATAATGCTTTTTTGCACTTTGCCATTGTAAATCAGTGCTTAACAATTATTTCAATGCAGGTATTCCTCTTGCAAAGTTGTTTTGGGGAGCTTCGAATTGTACTTATGCTCCGTTGATTACTTCCTTGTATTCTTATTCAAAGTCCTTGAAATTGACAATTACAAAGACCTAATAACACTTATATGGTTTAATATTTACTGCTGGGTAAAATCACTTGCTTCCCAATACACATTAACTGTGTGCACTATCTTGATGATACTTCCTTTTACTAACACGTTTTACATTCTCTTGTCTGGTCACACTTTCATAACGAGTATCTTTTTTTCTTGAACAATAATCGTTATCAGAGCTGTCATTTGATGGTTCAGTGTCTTCGTACAATTTGTGACACGGGGATTTCATTTGTTGATCATCGAAACTTTTATACTGTCCTCCCTCATGACTAGCTTTTAGCTTACTTTTTAGTTGCCTTTGCTTTTTAAGTTTTTCCCTTTTTGCCCTACTGGATAATGCTTTTTTGCACTTTGCCATTGTAAATCAGTGCTTAACAATTATTTCAATGCAGGTATTCCTCTTGCAAAGTTTTTTTGGGGAGCTTCGAATTGTACTTATGCTCCGTTGATTACTTCCTTGTATTCTTATTCAAAGTCCTTGAAATTGACAATTACAAAGACCTAATAACACTTATATGGTTTAATATTTACTGCTGGGTAAAATCACTTGCTTCCCAATACACATTAACTAAGTACCCAATTTATTTTCAATTTTCTTTGCTAAGACAGAGATTTTATGTAAATATGCTACCGAACATGAACAGTAAACAATTTTTGATTCAACAAAGCCTGAAAATTATTCAACCACGTTCTAAATTTTTCCCAACTACCAGTCAATTGGTGTAGCTGTAACTGGTTAGCTAGCAATGTTCAATACAAAATCACAAAGATACACGGCTGCAAAGTATTCAGCAGGTCCTATGTGTTACATCTATATGAAATGATATAATGCTAATATCAAAAGATCTATTTAGTGTGTGGCACTGACAATAACAATATGACCGTCATGATAAGTACTGTGTAAATGATTGCAACAGTACCCGAAATGCTACTGTCTTCAGCAGGTTGTGTCCTCAGCAGGTAGGTGCCCGCTGAGGACAGTACCATCCGTGAGGAAATAATGCAGGGAAAGCAAGTGCTTCATCATGTGGCATATGCAAAACAGAATGTGGTTTGTTCTCTTCGGCTGGTGCTACTGAATATATATGGTTTTCAAGCTCACTAAGAACATCAGCACGAAGATCCAAAGGTTTTGCAAACGGCTGTCGTATGCTAATGCAGATTGTCCAGCAATGTTATCTTCACTGTCTGCATCTACACTATGTTCAACTCCTGGTTTGTGTTCAGTTACATTTTCCTCAGTTTCATTTATGTCATCATCAGAGCACGAATGTTCTTCCTTCTCTTGATATTTAAGCACAATGTTGTCCAGGTCAGTGTTAGAAGGTTCTGTCCAATTTGGGTGCAGCTCAATATTTTCATAGAATGGATTGATTTCTTTAAGCTTAATGGATGCATTTTCAATTTTCCTTAGGTCTACCATTTGAAACTCAGCGTGGCCATGATATTCCAAGCGTCTTTTCAATTTTAAACCCACAATTTCAGATTGAGCAAGAGGTCTTGGCAGTGCTCGTGTTGTTTTTTTGCAATTATGATTTGACGGATATGACAGGGCCGGCTAATTTTGATTGCTCTCCTTTCGGGCATTGAATGACTTTCTTAAAAATGATGTTCTGTGCAACTAACTGCTGTTCAAGACTCTTCAAACAATGTAGTTCATATGGGGTTTGTTCCCTATGCATGTTGTTGACTCCGGCTTGTAACGGTATTTTACCAGTAACCAAATGATTATCACACGTTTTGCAAATCCACAGACTGCCTGATTGGCTTTGCGCATTTTCACAGTCGTTACTGCAATCTTGTGTGCATTTATGATAAAACCTTTGTATGATGCATGCATTTGCCACGACTGCATTTTTGTACTTTTCTAGTTGACACAGTTTGACCTGATCAGCGAAAAGCAATCGTTCACACACACAGCAAACACATTCAGGACTCTCCTTGCATGCTTCCTTAAATTCCTGGATGACATTGTCAATGTTAGATCTATCTTGCTTCACCTGTTTATATTGTAAGTGCGCAAGTTGCATTACATTTTCCCTGTGTACTACATCTTCAGCATACTTCGATTTACTTGATTGCTTTACATTTTTCCTGCGTACTTCATCTTAAGCATACTTCGATTTACTTGCTTGCTTTACATTTTCCCTGTGTACTTCATCTTCAGCATACTTCGATTTACTTGATTGCTTTACATTTTCCCTGTGTATTTCATCTTCAGCAAATTTTGTCATGCTTTTTTGCTTTTTTATTTGCCTGTGTGCACTATCTTGATGATACTTCCTTTTACTAACACGTTTTACATTCTCTTGTCTGGTCACACTTTCATAACGAGTATCTTTTTTTCTTGAACAGTAATCGTTATCAGAGCTGTCATTTGATGGTTCAGTGTCTTCGTACAATTTGTGACACGGGGATTTCATTTGTTGATCATCGAAACTTTTATACTGTCCTCCCTCATGACTAGCTTTTAGCTTACTTTTTAGTTGCCTTTGCTTTTTAAGTTTTTCCCTTTTTGCCCTACTGGATAATGCTTTTTTGCACTTTGCCATTGTAAATCAGTGCTTAACAATTATTTCAATGCAGGTATTCCTCTTGCAAAGTTGGTTTGGGGAGCTTCGAATTGTACTTATGCTCCGTTGATTACTTCCGTGTATTCTTATTCAAAGTCCTTGAAATTGACAATTACAAAGACCTAATAACACCTTTATGGTTTAATATTTACTGCTGGGTAAAATCACTTGCTTCCCAATACACATTAACTAAGTACCCAATTTATTTTCAATTTTCTTTACTAAGACAGAGATTTTATGTAAATATGCTACCGAACATGAACAGTAAACAATTTTTGATTCAACAAAGCCTGAAAATTATTCAACCACGTTCTAAATTTTTCCCAACTACCAGTCAATTGGTGTAGCTGTAACTGGTTAGCTAGCAATGTTCAATACAAAATCACAAAGATACACGGCTGCAAAGTATTCAGCAGGTCCTATGTGTTACATCTATATGAAACGATATAATGCTAATATCAAAAGATCTATTTAGTGTGTGGCACTGACAATAACAATATGACCGTCATGATAAGTACTGTGTAAATGATTGCAACAGTACCCGAAATGCTACTGTCTTCAGCAGGTTGTGTCCTCAGCAGGTAGGTGCCCGCTGAGGACAGTACCATTTCGGTCCTTCATCAGCCTTATAATAAGTAAGAAGTGCCGTCCGCCGAGTTGAAAACCTATGGCGACAGTAAGTAAAGATCTCAATGTCTATTCAGTTTAATCAGCTGCATTTCACGATAAATGTGAAAAAATAAAAAAAAACATATGAATATAAATGAATAATTAAATTTCTTTACAATATTGTCGATCTAAACTAATTAAAAAAGGACACGTACCTTGGTAAAAGTTCTGACACCACGAAGCCTCAACAACGAGGTCAGTACTGGTGTCTCAGAAATATGAAAGATGGCGCCACGGCACAAGACAAGTCTTCGGTGTATGCTCAGTTTTAACTTGTCAACAACTTTATACCTTGTATGAAATACCTCGTTAATTCTTTCAAAATCAAAGTAACCCAACTTATTGTTAAACTTGTTTTGCAAATTATTTATTTATCTGGTGAAGCGCCTTTTTATGCTTTTCTACAGATGGCGGCACCGTACAGTCTGTCGGCGGTTTCATCAGGCAGTTATACCTTATTGTCCATTTAAGTTCTTCTGCACTATGACGATGGATAATATCTTGGATTAAGAAATAAGATCATTTAAGTGCCACGTTTGTAGCTCGATTTGGACCCGTTCTTGAATGAAAACAATGAACGTACTGACCTAATGACTCCTTGACTTAATTTTGAGTTATGTTAACAAACCACCCTAAAGCATTAAATCTTATCATAATATATCAATTGTTGCAAAGTAAAAGATAGGCAAAAATAAAAAAATTAGAAATTGACTTTTGAACTTGAAGGCAACACATGGGCACTTAAAAGGTCGTGTGAAGGTCACAGGTTAAATTTGACCCCATATCCTAAAAGAGCAAGTGCCAATTGGAGGGGGGGGGGGTCAACAAGACATCACCTTTAGCCTACGTTAATATTTCTCCATGAAATAGCCAAATGACATTGAAAATGAGGGTCAAGGTCAAATTTGGAGGTTTTATGCATATGTTTTGGGGTAGTTTACTATAGCATGCTATGACCAAAAACCAGTATTTCATGGAGAAATTGCCAAAGTCACGATTTCTGCAATGTCAAAAATAGTAAAAAATCTATATTAAAAAAAGTAATTAAGCAGTCGCTACAAAAGTTAAGCTAACCTTAGATAAATATATAGGGAACCATATACCACTAAGATCAGGGCCCTGGGCCTTCCGGTTTTTGAGATCTCGGAAACAAACCTATTTTGAGCCGGTTTGGCCATTACCGACCTTGACCTTGACCTACTTGCATTAAAGTAGGGCAATATCTGGGGATTTACCTCTGTATCATTGTCCATAAGGCCCTTAGCCATATGGCTTATACTTTAGGTCTAATGGCAATTTCAAATTTTACAAATTTTGCCTTTAAAAGCCCCTGTGACCTTGAAAAGTAGGTCAGGGTTACTTAAACGGGGTCTTTGGCATATTCTTACCATAGGCTACCTATGATAATTATTTCAGATTTCATGCGAAATAAAACGCACTGAAAGAATAATAATAATAATAATAATAATAATAATAATAATAATAATACCAAAAAACAATAGTATTCCCCTATGGGGAATCCTAATAAATCAGAAATTCAAGTTGAGGTCCACCATCCCCCTCAACAATTAGATCAAAAAGACGAAAAGAAAGTCACAGACACAAAACTCAATTCATCAAGACCCTCTCTAATAAAACCACCTGGAAATATTGTTAGATCAAAAATTGCTAATGGGAAGACTTCATCCAAAAGTTCTTCTAAAACTTAAACCATATTTTCGCAATTCCATTTTGCAATAGAATTGTCAGGGATTAAGGGCCAAATATGAAGAACTTAAGCTCATAATTGACGAGGATTCCCCCATAATTGTGTGTGTACAGGAGAGCAAGCTTGATGCTAATACCCCTTGTCCTCGCTAATACATTAGCTTTGTGGGGTGATGTTTTAGCAAACACCAGGGGCAATATTATATCATCAATTGTGGAAAACAAGGATGTTGGACTTCTTAATACAGGATAGCCCACACCCTTACATGTTCAGACAGGTATCTTGTCATGCATTGACCTTTCAATTGCAAGCTCTAGGGGCCTTCTTGATTTCGATTGGAGGACATTAGATGATTGGCATACTAGTGATCATGCACCAATCATTATAAACACAACAATGGTCCACTTTTACAAAGATTGCCACGATGGAAATCTCTGACTAGATTGCGTAGACATCGTGCTGAGGAACATTTGATAACATACAAAAAGTGTAGAGCACAGTTCCCTTGTGCCATGAAAGAACCTAGGCACCAATCTTGGGTATCTCTTGTTTCCTCAATCAATAATAGAACACCACTGTCTTCTGTATGGAGTATTGCCTGCAAATTTACCACAAACCCACCACCAGTGTTGAAGGTGATCGGTCAGTGTGTGACTGAAGCATATGATGTTAGCAATGTCCTGGTTGATAATTTTTTTTAAATGTATCATGCAAGTGTGAAGGAGCTCTTCGTCAACAGTATAGTAGCATTGAAGAAAAGAAAATTTTAAATTTTGCATCAGGAAAAGAAGAGTCATATGATTCTCCTTTTACTGAAAGAGAATTTGATTCTGCACTTGCTACTTGTAACGATACAGCCCCTAGACCTGATGGAATTCGATATGCAATGATTAAAAATGTACATTAAATAAAAAGTAATTTATTTTAAGCATTATTAATAGAATATGGCATGATCATAGTTATCCAAGTGATTGGGAACTAGCCATTATTTTAGGCTTTTTAGAACATGGTAAGAACGAAGTTTTCAGCAGCAAACTATCGACCAATTGTATTGACATCTTGTTTATGTAAAATCATGGAGAAGATGATCAATGCAAGACTGATGTGGTACCTTGATGAGAAGGGTATTTTATCACCTATTCAGTGTGGATTCAGAAAAAGTACTCCTCTATTTGTGAAGCCTTTGCTTCCAACCAGCACCATGCTACATTCTTTTTTGACCTTGAAAAGGGATCTGATACTACATGGAGATATGGTATACTTAAAACATTCATGAATTGGCATTAAGAGGAGAGCTACCACTGTTTATTAAATCATTTCTTTCACATAAAGATTTTCAAGTGAGAGTGGGGGAAACTCTATTCAGGGAGTTAATGTCAGGAAAAGGAAGTTCCTCAGGGCAGTGTGCTGAATGTAACCCATTTTTGCTCTAGCAATCAATGGGATATCCTCAGTCATTCCCGGGATGTTCTCTCAACATTATTTGTCTCTCTCCATATCATTTGCTGGAGCTAGAATGGCAATAGTTGAGAGAAAACTACAACTTTCAAATGATAAAATTATCCAGTGAGCTGATATGAATGGATTTAAGTTCTTGACAAGTCGTATTCGGGGGAGTACATTCAGACCCGGATATATACATGAAAGGTCAACGGATCCCATGTGTAAATGAAGCAGAATTTTTAGGCTTGGTATTTGATTGTAGGCTTACATAGGTTTCTCACTTAAAAGTGTTTAAAGCTAAATTTTTTGAGGCTCTGACTCTTTTAAAAGTATTGTCCCATACATTGGGGGGGGGGGGGATTCAGATGGCAATACTATTTTGAAATTATTCAAGGCCAAGATTTTTAAAAAAATTAGTTATGGATGTCAAATATACTCCTCAGACACCCCAAGTCGATTGAAGACATTAGATTCAATACATCATGCCGGTATTAGATTGTCCACAGGAGCATTTAGAACTTCGCCTATCACAAGGCTCTATTGTTGATGCTTTAGAATTACCTTTAGACCTTTACGGAAAGTCTTCTATTGTTCGGTATTGGTTGAGGTTGCAAAGACTTCTCAAATCTTTAGCCTATCAGACTGCAAGCCTTTGTGTTGCACCCAAAATCTCCTCAACCTTATGGTTTTTGGGTTAAAAATTAGTAAACCGTCATGATATAATAAGAAGTAAGGTGCTTCAATTTAAGGTATCATCAACGGCTCCTTGGAAATTAGCAGAGGTATATTTTTATAATTACTTTATTGGAGTCTCGTTTTATGGAACATGTTGTAGAACATAGGGGATTGACTTTTATATATACTGATTGCTACAAATCTGATGCTGGCATTTGATTTGAAGTACATAGTAATGGTTTTAATTGTAGGGGTGCTCTCCTTCTAACAGCTTACATATTTACTGCCGATCTGTATGGCATACTAACCGCTATTAAGAAAATAGCGTTGGAAAAAGGAAGGTAATTTTACCAGTTTTAATAATACAAGGAGTGTTCTTCAAGCTTTAGAAGTTTTTAATTTTAGTAACCCTTTAGTTTTAAAGATTTTAGAATGGCTTTTTATGATTGGACGGAGAGGTATAATGGCTCGATTTTGTTCGGTTCCAACAAACGTAGGTGTCTTTGGGAAGGAGAAGGCAGATTTACAGGCAAAGAATTCCGCATACGAGTTGCTACCTAGAAGGTATCCCATTCCCTGTAATGATTTCCTACCTACCATCAAGAAATTGTTTTGTAATAACTAGCAACAGCACTGGGATAGTCTAGATGGTAATAAAGTGAGAGAAGTAACAAATGTCATATCTTGGAGGTATAACATGATGCCCGGAGAGTAGATGTCTCTTTGTAGTCTCCGCATTGGTCATACTTGGTTGACACACAAGTTTCTGCTGAAGGGCCAACACCAACCGTGTTGCGACGACATTTTGGTACCTTAAATAGTGAGGCATTTATTGACTGAATGCCCAAATTATTACATCTTAAGAAATATATATCTGTTTGAGGCTCGAGGTGATGATGGCAGGTTTATCCTTGCCAAGATTCTTGGACATGATGTGTCCTATTATACGAGCGGTATTTTTAGATTTATTTCACAAGCAGGTCTGAAAACTATTTCATTTTTATAATGACATCTTGACTTTTATGGTTTTATTTGAATATTCTTTTATTCTTTATATATAATAAATGATATCGGTGTCAATGACTTAAGATGTCAGAATGCCAAAAAACTTTAAATCAATCATACAATCAATCCAGAAATAAGGTCAAAGTCAAATCTAAGGTACATACCACCCTCATTTTTTAAAACAGTGCCTCGGGTCTTTGAATTTGCCATATCTCCGTTATTTCTTGATTAACATATAATCGTACAAATTTTCAACGTGATTGATAGGATGCCATAGATGACTTTGGGTGAATATACTATTCTTCATTAATTTAAAAAATATTTGTCCAAAAATAATCAGGTAGGCCCCCTTAACTCTCATTATATATTCGACTTATATTTACAATAGGTTAACATTTTTGTTGCTTCTATTAGAATATTTAGAATTCGTCATATATGAAAAAGAATATGTTTATTTCTAATTGCCTAGAGTAGGCCTATGCCTACTATATCTATCATGTGGAAAACTAGTTGTTGCTTTGCTTAACCGAGCCTTTATTTTACAATTGTTGCTTGGAATCTCCTTTTGGTAAGAGTTTTTTTTCCTATTGAAAGATGTAGTAAGCAACAATGGTCGTGTGAAACGATTATTATTATTATTATTATTATTATTATTATTATTATTATTATTATTATTATTATTAGTCAAACTAGAAACCTAGCTGGAAAAGCAGGATACTATAACCTCAAGAGTTCCAAAAGGGAAAATACCCCAGTAAGGAAAGGAAATGAGTAAACTGTATGAGAAGTAATGAACATTGAGGTGGCGCACAATTCAAGGGAGAAGCACATGTCTACTTTGTAGTAGGTCGCCTTCTTCATTTCAGCCCATATCAAGCTGTCATGAATGTTATATCTTTCTGATCCTTGGAGAATCAAACAAAGCGAATGCACCTAATAAGAAAAACACAACCAGAAAAAATTTTGCTCCTGTCTTTTAATCCTAGAGATAAATGAAACAATGAATTCCATTACGAAATGTTTCAAGTTGAACGAATGCTTACCATGGATAGATAATTGAAAATTTCTAATTGATTGACATTGTTGTGAAAATGTATAGGTACTCACATGGTTCAAGCAATATACAAACTTATAGAACATTCAAGTTAACTCTGATCATATAACTTCTGTATTTTATCGTCATGATATTTCTCACAAGATGAAAAGTCCAGTATGTGGTATTTAGTTACAATGGGAAGGTTTTGGAGATGTTCCCCTTAAAGGTCCTTATAAGCTGTAGCACAAGGTAATGCCATATGAAACTCTAGAAGTGGCTCTTGCCTGGTAGAATTAATGTCTGTGAAATTGAAGACTGAAACAACTAAGGTGAAAACAATATTGAGATGTTGATCTTTCGCATCGCTAAATTACAAGATCGTTGTAATGAATACAACGTATAACTTTCAAAGTATTCATTCGGCAAAATATGCCAAAATATGTGGAAAACCTGAAAGGAAGGATATATTTAGCAGTGATGATGTCACTGAAAGTTATGGTGTTTAGTTTTATAATTGTACAATTCTAGTCAACATATCAGATTACATGTACAGTACCTCTAGGCCTATGCCATGTGTCTAAGCTATGTAGACACATGTAAACAGACAGTGAAACAATGCTTTTGCTTGACAATGCAATGTAAAATGCTCACTTACCGTTCCACTCAGGCATGCTGTTCTGTCTTTTTTCTCCACCTCTAGCTTTTTTGAAATTTTTATAGTTTATATATCAAATATTCAATTTAATGTTGTTGCTGTTCGTAAAATATTTTATTTTGGTTGTACATCACTTCTCAAGTTTATTTATTTCCTTGTTTCCATGCCTATATGGGCTGTTTTTCCCTTTAGGAACCCTTGGGCTTGTAGCATCCAACTTTTCCATCTGGGGTTGCAGCTTGGCTTGTAATAATAATAATAATAATAATAATAATAATAACAATAATAACATAAGCAATCAGAGATATGACATCCGCCAAAGGTTAGATGACATACGATCTATCTGTAGTTGACATTTCGCCAAAATCTGTAAATTTATTTTGACGTTATCTTTAAAATGGCGGAAAATGCCAATCTGGATCTGGATTGTCTCCAAAATTTAATTGGGTCATCCATGACCTAAGATCTATCTGTGGTGAAAATTTTGACAAAATCCGTTGAGTAGTCTTGATGTTATCTTTAAAATGGCAAAAAATGCAATTCCGGATTTAGAATCCTTATCTGGATCAATTCCAAAATTGAGAGTCGTCCATGACCCAAGGTCTATCTTTGGTGGAAATTTTTGTCAAGATCCGTTGAGTAGTTTTGACGTTAAATTTAAATCCGGATCTAGAATCTAGATCATCTCCAAAATTTAATGGGGCCTTCTATGATTTAATGTCTGTCTGCGGTGAAAATTTCGTCAAAATCCATTAAGTTGTTTTGTCGTAATCCTTCATATTTATGACCAATGTAGTATTATGGTTTTTTTTTCTTTTTTTGGGGGGGGGGTGAAATTTTCTACTGCATACCTTATGATCAATTGGAATGAGTTTATAGCTAAGAATTAATATCGTTAGTATGTTTTTGGTAAATTCATCAAGCAGGCTTATGGGTATTTTATGATAGTTATTGTGTACAAATTGTAATTGGTCACATAAAAATCATCCAAAAAACATGATTTTGTTGTTGCTAAAGTCTGCTGTCAGATGCCAGGAAATCGTATTCAAGGGTGTTTCCTTGTAAAAAAAGAAATTATCTGTTGGATGCCTGCAGAACCCCCCACTGTCAGTGCCTTTCCAAACTAATCCTGCCACCAAGAAAGAAAAAAAAAAAGTTCCTACGGCTCGGCAATCAAGCCAACGTTGGTGTCTCCTTCACGACAGAGACAACTAGTGGATTAGTTTCATGGGTACCCCATTAGAATAAAATACTAGAACAGTAACAATATTAAAACATATCTTTCATATTTAAACTGTAAAAAAACTTATATCAGCTTGTTCAACATAAAAACATTTGCTGCATTTCTTAACTTTTGAAGTTCTACCAATTCAATTACCCAATTAGGAAGATCATTCCAAAACTTGGTCACAGCTGGAATAAAACGTCTAGAATACAGTGTAGTATCAAGTCTGGTAATGGAGAAGACCTGACTATTAGAATTAACTGCATATTACAAATAGGATGGTACTGTCCGGGAAGATCTGAATGCTCAGGATGGTCAGAATTATGAAAATTTTTTGCAACATGTATAACGAACTTATTGAACTACAGTGCCAGAGATTAATTTTTAGATCAGGAATAAGAAATTTAATAGACCTTAAGTTCCTGTCCAACAATTAAGATGAGAATCAGCAGCTGAAAACCAGAAAGTAGAACAATAATCGAAACAAGGTAGAATGAAAAATAAATAAAAATAAAACACTTCTTCAGAATAGATTGATCACGGAAAATCTTAAAGTACTTTCTTAATAAGCCAATTTTTGCGCAATTAAAAAAGATATTGACTTGAAATTTTATAAGAGTCATGCAGAGTTAAAGAAACATTATCAAGGCTGAGATCCAGATGTTGAGGAGCAATTGTCCTTGACCTAATTACAATCATACTTTGAGTTTTGTTAGGATTCCATTTCATGCCCTATAATTTGCACCTTGCAGTAATTTTAGCTTGATATCTATTGATATATTAGGCAGACTGAGATCCACATTCAGGAGATGGAATTGATGCAAAGAGAGGAGCGTCATTTGCATATGAAACGAGCTTTTTGTTGTAGGCCAAACCCAATGTCATGTGTATATAGTTTGAGAAGTAATGAGGCATGACCCCTCAGATGCTGAAGCCTTGACGAGGATGGAGTGCTTAGGGATAAGCAGCTGGGCTCTAATGAACGGTGGAAACTGCTTTCCCACAGGATCTTTGTGCACAATTGTTGATCAAACTAAATTAGTCAGCACTTTATCTCCTTTCTTTTCATTACTTCTTTTATTCTCCCATCTCCTCCTTTTTGGACATGAACTTGTTGATGACTTTGTCTTGGATGACTTTGGTTTTGACTGCCTCTTTGGATTTGGCACACGGTGGGATGGATGGCATACCATCTCAACTTGTACAAATTTAGACACCATCACCCTCTGGCAGACCCCATTGGGTGAGTCTGTTAAAAGTCGGACTCCAGTGATCCGGTTTTAAGTTGCCCATATTTGTGGGTAATGGGTGATGCCAGGCATTGAAGTCGTCGGTGGGCAGAGCTAACTACCCCCACTGACCAGTGTACGCCCACCTAAAGAGAGGCAGCCCCTCTCTAATAGAGGACTGGTCCCCGCTAAAGCCTCTTCTCGTGTTGGGCCACATGGGATAGGAGGACTGACATCCTCCGATAAAAGGTGGATAATCTGGCTTGCTTCTACTTTACCAACCAACCCCTCTGTTGACGAATTTGAAACTCTAAAGGACTATTGTACGGATACTCAAAAAACGAAGTAATTTGGATAACATAGGGAAACTGCAAATCCTTCATTATTATTATTATTATTATTATTATTATTATTATTATTATTATTATTATTGTTATTGTTATTATTATTATTATTATTATTATTATTATTATTATTACTACTTGCTATGCTACAACCCTTTTTGGAAAAGCAAGATGGTATAAGCCCAGAGACTCCAGCAGGGAAAATAGCCCAGTGAGGAAAGGAAACTTAAGGGAAAATAAAATATTTCAAGAAGAGTAACAATAAATTTAATATCTCCTATATAAACTGTAGAAACTTTAACAAAACAAGAGGAAGAGAATTAAGATAAAATAGTGTGCCTGAGTGTACCCTCAAGCAAGAGAACTCTAACCGAAGAGAGTGGAAGACCATGGTACAGAGGCTATGGCACTACCCAAGAATAGAGAACAATGGTTTGATTGTGAAGTCTCCTTCTCCTAGAAGACCTGCTTGCCATAGCTAAAGTCTCTTCTACCCTACCAAGAGGAAAGTGGCCAATGAACAATACAGTGCCGTAGTTAACCCCTCGGACTTGGAAGAATTGTTTGCTAATCTCAATGTTGTCAGGTGTATGAGGACAGTGGAGAATATGTAATAAATAGGCCAGACTATTCAGTGTGTGTGTTTGTAGGCAGAGGGAAAATGAACCGTAACCAGAGAGAAGGATCCAGTGTAGTACTGTCTGGCCAGTCAAAAGACCTCATAACTCTCTAGTGGTAGTATCTCAATGGGTGGCTGATGCCCAGGCCAACCTACTACCCAAATTCCAATAGAAACTATAATTACAATTTCTTGTATAAAACATTTCAATGTTATGGTAATATTAAAGAAATTAGAATGAGGCTTCAAGGTGACAAATGGGATTTATGGATATCATTTGATAATCATGATGAAGCATTTAATGTAATCAGAAATATTATGAATATTAAAACTGATAGCTTGAACATAAGGGTGTTCTTTGTGATGGGGTACCTAAGGATCCAGATTTATACAAACCTGCAGATTGGATTTATAAAGGTATACAGGTAGTTGTACCCTCCCAGAGAAAGCCAAAATCAGCAGTGTCTTATTTCTCAGTCAAAAGGTAGTACAGGAGATTATTTTAAGATATGTAAATTTCTTCAAAAGAAAGTAGGTACCATCGCAACAGGAGATATATCTCGGTTTGTGCCAAATCAGAAGCACAATCTGTTAAACTTTGGAATTTAAATACTGAGAATGGTGACATAAAGCTTGATGTGAAACCCCATCTAAACTTTAGTTATGGAAGGGGAGTAGTTTTTAATAGAGACTTATATGAGTTTACAGAAGAGGAGACATGGGCCATGTGTCCTTTAACTGTGTGGAAAGTACATTAAATCCCTGGAACGTCAATGATTATCCTAACTTTCCAGGATACTGATGTGCCTTTCCACATTTACATAGAAAATGAACGGATAAAGTTCGAACATTTTAGTAGAAGCCGCTGCAATGTTTTAATTGCTTTAGATATGGGTATCCATCTAAAGTTTGCAAGAAGGATAAAATGTGTAGTACTTGCTGTAAAGTTTACTATGGAGAATGTACACTAGAGGCCAATTGTATAAACTGCAGTTTGAATCATAAATCTACTGATAGGAGCTGCCAGCAATATAAGTTAGAAGAGGCTGCTCTCAATAAATCCAGTATCGAACACATAAGTGTGGGGCATAACAAGAAACTATTGAGTAAAACAACAAGTTATACAAAGGTATTGGAATCAGGAGGAATAATGAGGCAGGAGACATCAGCCCACCTATTACTACCTGTATTCCACAGAAGAGAAATTCGCCATCTGATAAAATTCTGCAGGAGAGGGCAAGAATATCACCTAAGGCATTGCTCACCTCTGTTAAACCTCTGTCCCCCACTACAAAGGATAATACTAACCTCTCTCAGGCTATATCTTTGCCGGATTTGATGGAGGTTTCACATAAAACTGAGTTATCAGGTGCACCTGTAGTGGGGGAAAAAAACCCAGATAAATCGCCGCCACCTGTTAATAGGAAAAGAGACACACCTCCACCTCTCTCACCCAATCCATTAAAAACATCAAAGTTATATCATCAAAAAGATATGATGTTCTGCCCCCTTGATATTTTAGATCAACAGGAAAACTTCTTTAATCAATCAAAAATTCAAGTTGAGGTCTACCATCCCCCATAAGAATTAGGTAAAAAGAACACTGAAAAGGCTAATATAAAACCTAACTTATAAAGACCCACACTTGAGAAGCCTACAGAAAATATTGTCAAATCGAAAACTTTCACTGGGAAGACCTCATCCAAGACATCTTCCAGAAAATAATATATAGTTTTCTCCTCCATTTTGCAATGGAATTGTCAGGGTTTAAGGGCCAATTATGAAGAACTTAAGCTCTAAATTCATTAGCATTCCCCCATAATTGTATGTCTACAAGAGAGCAAGCTTGAGGCTAATACTCCTTTTCCTCGCAAATATGTTAGCTATAAGACACCATGTAACCCGCGAGTAGGGAGCCATGGCGGAAGCCTCTTTTACGTTCGTCAAGATGTTCCTTAAATACCCTTATCTATTCGTACACCTCTGCAGGCCCTTGTAGAGATTGATATAGGGAGAAAATATACAATTTGCTCTCTGTACCTGCCTCCTAATGATAACATATTATATGATAATTTAGAAGAGGAGATTCAGCAGCTCCCTCAACCTTTTCTTTTACTTGGAGATTTGAATGGTAGACATCCTTTGTGGGGTGATGTTTTAGCAAACACCAGGGGCAATATTATATCATCAATTGTGGAAAAAGAGGATGGGGGACTCCTTAATACAGGAGAGCCCACACACTTTCATGTTCAGACAGGTACCTTGCCATGCATTGACCTTTCAATTGCAAGCTCTAACTGCTTTATTGATTTCGATTGAAGCACATTAGATGATTGGCATACTAATGATCGTGCACCAATCATTAAAAACACCAACAATGGTTCACCTTTACAAAGATCACCACAATGGAATCTTGACAAGGCAGATTGGGTTGAATTTCATGAGCTATGGGGAGTGCAGAACAGTTTGAAGATATTGATGAAGCCATAGACCTACAGAATGGAACTCTCCATACAGCAGGAGTCAATTCGATTCCCAAAGCCAAAGGATTGTTCATACAACGACCAGTCCCGTGACGGTCTTCAGAATTAACTGTCTCGCATAGAGCCACCATAAAATCTCTTAACTAGATTGCATAGATGCCATACTGCCATGAAAGAAGCCAGGAGCCAATTTTGGGTTTTGTTTGTTTCCTCAGTCAAGAGTAAAACATAACCATTTTCTGTATGGAGGAAAATAAAAAAGATTGCTGGAATATTTACCTCAATAACCCAACCAGTGTTGACGGTGAACGGTCAGTATGTCAATGAAGCAAATAATGTTAGCAATGCCCTGGCTGATAATTTTTCAAATATATCATGCATGTGTGAAGGAGTTCCTGGTCACCAGTATAGGAGCATTGAAGAAAAGAAAATTTTAAATTTTGCAATAGGAAGGGAAGAGTCTTATAATTCTCCTTTTGCTGAAAGAGAATTTGATTCCTCACTTGCTAACTGTGACGATACAACCCTTGGACCCGATGGAATTCCATATACAATGATTAAACATGTACATTTTAACACAAAATTATTTATTTTAAGCATTATTAACAGAATATGGCATGATCATAGTTATCCAAGTGTGTGGGAACTAGCCATTATTTTAGCCTTTTTAAAACCTGGTAAGGACAAGTTTTTAGCTGCAAACTATTGACCAATTGCATTGACATCTTGTTTATGTAAAAACCTGGAGAAGAGGGTCAATGCAAGGCTGATGTGTTACCATGAAAAAAAAGGCACTTTATCACCCATTTAGTGTTGATTCAGAAAATGCACTCAACAACTGATGTGTGGATACAACTTGAGTCCTTTATTTGTGAAGCGTTTGCTTCTAAACAGCACCATGTGAGTCTCGTTTTACCTTGAAGAGGCATATGATACCACATGGAGATATGGTATACATAAAACCATTCATGAATTGGGATTAAAAGGAGAGCTACCACTGTTTAACCAATCATTTTTTTCACATAGAGTTTTTCAAGTGAGAGTGGGGGAAACACTATCAGAGAGTAAATGTCAGGAAGAGGGATTTCCTCAGGGTAGTGTGCTGAGTGTAACCCTATTTGCTCTAGCAACTAATAATAATAATAATAATAATAATAATAATAATAATAATAATAATAATAATAATAATAATAATAATAATAATGTTAATTTAATAATATGATATCCTCAGTCATTCCCCAGGATGTTCTCTCAACACTATTTGTGGATGTTCTCTCCATATCATTTGCTGGAGTTAGAATGGCACTGGTTGAGAGAAAACTACATCTCGCAATTGACAAAATTATTCAGTGGGCTGATATCAATGGGTTTAAGTTTTTAACAAGCAAAACTACTATTGTATATTTATGTCGTATCTGGGAAGTACATCCAGACCACCCGGATATATACATGAAAGTGTAGGGGAAGCTAAATTTTTAGGATTGATTTTCGATTGTAGGTTAACATGGGTTCGACAATTAAAGGCATTTAAGCTAAATTTCTTGAGGCTTTGAATCTTTTAAAAGTATTGTCCCATACACCATGGGAGGCAGACCGTAAAACACTTAAAATTATACAAGTCCTTCAATTTCTTAAAAGTTACATATAGGTGTGAAATATACTCCTCAGCCACCCCAAGCCGATTAAAGATATTAGATTCAATACATCATGCTGGTATTAGATTGTCCACAGGAGCTCTTAGAACCTCACCTATCCCAAGTCTCCTTATTGATGCTGGAGAGTTATCTTTAGACCATTACTGAATGTCTTTTATTATTCGGTATTGAATTAGGTTGCAAAGACTCCCTAATTCTTTAGCCTTTCAGACTGCAAGCCTTGTAAGGCACTCAATATACTTTGAGTTGCACCCAAAATCTCTGCAACCTTATGGCTTTCGGGTGAAACAATTATTAAACAGTCTTGATATAATTCTCCTGCTTGAGGGTACACTCGGGCACACTATTCTATCTAAATTTCCTTCCTCTTGTTTTGTTGAAGTCTTTATAGTTTATAGAGGAATTATTTAATTTAATGTTTCTGTTTTTAAAATATTAAATTTTTGCTTGTTTCCTTTCCTTACTGGGCTATTTTCCCTGTTGGGGCCCCTAGGCTTATAGCATCTTCCGTTTCCAACTAGGGTTGTAGCTTAGCAATTGATAATAATAATAATAATAATAATAATTAGAAGTAAGGTGGTTCCATTTAAGACATCATCAACCCCTCCATAGAAATTACCAAAGATATTTTTTTGTAAATATTTTATTGGTGTTAAAAAAACATAACTGAAATAGAAGCTAGGTGTCTTTTTATGGAACATGTTAAAGAACATAAGGAATCAACTTTTACATTTTCCGATGACTTCAAATCTGATACTGGTGTTGCATTTGGAGTATATAGTAGTTTTTTTAACTGCAGAGGTGCACTTCTGCCAATATCTTCCATATTTACTGCTGAATTATATGGCATACTAACCGCTAATGGCGTTAAAAGCAGAGGGCAATTTTACCATTTATAGTGATTCATGAAGGGTCCTTGAAGCTTTTGAAGGTTTTAATTCTAGTAACCCTTTAGTTTTAAAGATTTTAGAATGGATTTTAATTATTTACCTACAAGATATAACAGTTTGATTTTACTGGGTTTCGGCACACGTAGGTGTGTCTGGAAATGAAGAGGCAGATTCACTGGCAAAGAGTGCTGCAGCCAAGTTGCTACCAGGAGGGTATCCCATTCTTTGTAATGATTTTTACCAGCTATTAAGAATTTTATTTATAGCAATTGGCAACAGCATTGGGATAGTTTAACCAAAAATAAGATTGCAATTGTTATATCCCCATGGAGATATAATGGGATGCCCCGAAAATGGGAAACCACTCTTTGTTATCTCCACATCGGTTATGCTCTGATGACACATGAGTTTCTGCTGGCTGGCCAACACCAACCATATTGCGACGACTATTTAATACCCTTGACAGTGACTGAATGCCCCACTTAAAGCACAGAAAGAAATAGATATCTGTTTGAGGCTCGGGGTGAAGATGACAGGTTCATCCTTGCCAAGATCCTTGGACATGATATGTGGCAGAATGCTTCTGGTATTTTTAAACTTAAATCAGAAGGAGGTCTTCTAAGTGCTATTTAACTTTTATAACAATTTCCTTTTTGGGGTTTGATTGAATATTCTTTTAATAATTAGTTATGCTAAACGATATCGGCGTCAATGCCCTTCGATGTCAGGATGCTAGAGAACTTCATATTAATCAATCAATTAATGGGGCAAGAACACTAATCTTAGAGAACATCAGATATCACATTCCTATTCTCCCTATGGCGTATCAGGGAACTTATTTGAAAACAATTATTTGAAAAACAGCAATTGAAATTTAAAATTGTTCGAAAGAAAGTTATTTGAATGGAAATTTATAGGAAATAATAATTATGCGAAAGATTCTTTGAACATTATCGGAACATTAGTCCAATAAGCAATATTTCTAAGTGATATTCTGAAATTGAATGATGCTAGCCCTAACCTTTGTCCCTGTACAGAAAGTTACTGAATCATTTGAAGCATTATTGGATTCAAATATATATCCTTCAGTTGTAAATCCTGTTTTAGATAATTTTTAATATTAATATATTGGTCGTCCTTCAAGACGTCATCGACGGAGTCCTGTTTGAAATAGGTTTTGAGGGAGTTAATACTGATTTTTCTAGGACTATCAACGCCCTTCAGGATGGCACAAGGCTTTTTTTTTACTGCAAATGTCATCTCATCATCCTACAATATGTGAGCAGGATTTGCAAGACATTTCTATCGCAATAATAAGAGAAGGACGCACAAATATGAAGAGTTCTAAGAAATACTGCCATTTAAATAAAAGTCTAAAAATTAGTGGCAATCTTTGACGAGTGAGTATTCATTATAAGAGTAGCACATATCTCGCGCTTATAAGTAATTTTTTCTGTTATGAATTCATTTTGATAATGAGATTTGTGTTTAAAATAGTTTTCTTTTTTATACTTGCCTTTCTGTATTTTTAACATTTTTGTTTGAATCAAGGATTTTGCAATTCGAATGATTATCATTTCAAAAAATTGTCATTTCTAATAACTTTTTAACGAACAATTTTCCCTTCAAAAATCTGTTTTTGAATAACTGTTTTCAATGAGTTGTTTAAGAACAATGTTCATGCATGGTGTTGCCCATCAACAACACTCTGTGATCTATTTCTTAAAAATTCAAAAATGATGCTGAGAAAAGACCCACCCACTCCCACCTTTTTGAGTTGGAAAACAAGGGCCTCATGATTCACTTGGTCAAAGGCAGCACTGAAATCAAGGCTTAATTATACGAAATTCCTGATCATAATCAAGGGTTTTCTGTACATCGTTGGAGTTTGTAAGAAGGGCATCACTTGCTCCAAGGCCTTTACGAAACCGAATGGCAAATAAAGGTACAGATGATTATCTTCAGCAAAACTATTTACTCGTTTTGCTAAAAGATGTTCAAAAACTTTAGTGAATATGGGAGTTATGGAAATTGAGCGTTAATCAGTTAGACATGAGCTACCACAAACACATTTACATAGTCGAGTAACATTACTAATTCTCCAACAAGTGCTAAAAGCTCCTCTTGCTAACTTGCTGAACATAACAGATAACCTTGGAGCTAATTAATCTGGAGTCTTGAAAAAAAAAAAAAAAAAAAAAAGGAAAACTACCATTTTGGTCCTCACCTACATAAGCATTAAGGTTCATCAAGAGAGTTTTAATTTCACATGTTTGAAAAGTTAAACTAGTTAGTATAGCTTTGGAAAACTGGACTGAGGGAGATCAAGTTTCTCATTAATCTCCCTATTGCCAAACACATCACCCTTTTCGATTGCCTTTTCTTATGGACAGTGAGTGACAAATCCATCTGGTTTAAAGAGGAACTGTTGCGTCTACACCAAAAGAGTGCAGATTTAAAGGTAGCCCACCAATTGTGTTCCTGGGTTGTACTAGGAAGAGTTTCTTTCATGATCAAATTGTATTCGTTTCCAGTTGAAGGATAAAATCTCTGATCAAAAGTTAAGTATAGTTATTCCAAGTCAACATTTGATCTGTAACTCTTGCAAACATGATAGGCCTCCCGCTTTTCCAAATAAGCTTGTCTACAATTATCATTGAACCATGGTTTGTTTTTCACTATGTGCTTTAGCATACGAGAAGGGATATTCCTATCAATTATGTTGACTAGATTCTCATTGAAAGGAACAACAAGAACACTTATACAATTGTTACCAATTCAAGCCTATAATATCACTCAAAATGCCATTCCAGTCTGCGTGAGATTTTATGTAAATCTTAAATGAGAGTGATACATCAGGGACAGGCTGGTCAGTCTTCACCACTATTGAAATCAAGAAATGATTAGATGTTCCCAACTGGCGAACCAACCTTATTTATTATAACGCCAGGGGAGTCGGTGTATACAAGGTCCAAGCAATTAATAGAGCTGTGAGTAGCTACAATTATAATTTGCTCAGCCTGATTCAGAGGCAAAGTCCAATGGTCTTTCCACGGCAGTCAGTAAAAGAAACTGAATTTAACCACTTCCTATGGTAGGCATTGAAATCACCAACTAAAGCAAAAGAGGCCTCTCTATCATCATCTTGTATCTTAGCCATAATGGTAAGAAGAAAGTCGAAGATAGAATCATCTACGTCCGGATTTCAGTAGATGGAACACAAATAGAAGTTGGCCTGCCACAAACTTTGCAGTAATTTTTGTTCTATGCCACTAACTGGAACCTCATAACTATTTTTACATTTGTATTAATGCTAGACTGCAACAACGAAACATTTTGCAACTTTGCTCAATAAAATATTCAGTTCACTAAGCATAGTATTGAAGTATCATATTTTAAAATACATTTCTCTGCATATATATTGAAAGTGGTCTCGAAAAAACTTATACCCTGAACAATTCTCCATCACATGAAACCCCCCCCCTCCCTTTTTTTTTTTTTTTTACATACCCAACAGCTACCAGATGGGGGTTTATTTTTGCAATCTCATGTATGATAAAAAGAATTATAGCAAACATGTCACCATATTTTTTGCTGCCATGCTTATACCTAAATTTACCACTTCCACATGATGAGCAGCAAGCTTTTATAACTAGATGAATAATTGGCCACAGCTTTACTGACATGCTTGAGAGGGATCAGGCTTACTCAGGGAAGCCCAACGAATTTGTAATTCACTTCCAAAATCTATTAAAAGAGACTTTCGAGTCCAAAAATTTAGCCGTATAATCTGATATTTCTTAAGGGAAGACTCTCCCCCAAATTTTTTTCACGGAGTTGTGCAAATCTGGAATGCCATCAAACACTTGTGATATGAAAGAGCGCAAATTCATAATTCCAAGAAAATACTCTCACAGTGGCTGAGAACTAGCATATTGCTTATTCGTGAGCTTTAATCAAGCAGCTCGGAAAGTTTGTTTTGACAATAATGTACTCTTTAAGTGAGCTTTTAATTGATCCCACGAACAAAAATTAAACTCAAAATCACTACAATTCATTACAGCACTTTTAATAATTTTATCCATTTTACCGAATGCACCTCTCCCTTTAGTAAAATCAGAAGAACCACAAAAATAGTTCAATTTCTTTAAGACGATCCTTTAGCTTATCATGAGCTGCAATTCCTTTCAATTCTTCCATATTTAATGATTATATTATGGAGTAATTACTAGAATTACCATAAATCAATCCATCTTGAATAGCCCGTTTGCTTACTTCTCTTTCCTTGATTAGGTATGTTAATTGATGTTGCAGGTTCGCAATTGCATTCTCCAATTGCCGTTGTTGATGTCCATCAAGAAATTAAAACCTCCTTGATCTACTTTGGGATAAATGAGACCTCCGTTTGCCATTTCAAATGAAATTTCTTCGGCAGTCTCTGGATTCAGGGCTTTATTAGAATTAAAGTATTTTTCCTTTCCGAAAAACATGCCTATAAATAATTGTCTATAGTGAAGTGAAAAATTACTTTGTTTGGGCTCGAATTCATAATTAATAAGTAATTAAACAATCTGTCGTGCAGTATCTGTTTACGACCACTTAACACTCAAATAGAAGTTTGACAAACGAGCTTTCAGTTCTATCAGTCATATCAGCAATTGATTTTTCATGAGAATTTAAACCCATGACGATCTATCATTCAAAATACAAAAGACGAAATTCAAGGGATTGAAGGACACTTCAAAATAAGGCTACAAAATGGTCACCACACCGAGCGAGAACAACAGTTACTTTAAATGACAAAATTAGGGTAATTAACGAAGGCCGTTTTCATGGTTGTATTTTCACTGGACGTATATATCATTTGTATAATTACCTTTCAATATTAAAGTTTATTTAAAAAGTAGCATGGTAGCTGGTGTTATTAAAAGACAAACATAGAAGACCAAAACAAATACAATTTGTTAAATACAAAATACAATTAAATACCGTGTGACTTATGTCAACTGAAAGGTTGCCTTAAATTCAGTAAAAGGTTTGGCTTTAAGTCCAACATGGCTCAACAAATTAGGTCACATCGACGGACATTCGAATCAAGCTTCACTTCGTCATTAATTCCACAACGAAAATGTACGAGAGATGTTGAGTCATCCGGGAGAGAGAGGTGATATCTTGAGTATGGGCTAAATTAATCTGATCTTCATATATATCGGTGTAGCAAAAGTTAACTCCCATTGCTTCTCAACTGCTCACACAAGATCTCTAACGATCAACCACAGCTCTTCTTTGATGGTTTGGGGTGATGTTGGGAAAAGGGCGGATTCTAAAATCTTGAAGCGAAATTTACACTAACAAGGTTAGCGGGTAGATCAAAATATTTTCGGTTGGTTCAGTAATGGGGAAAGAACAAATGTTGAAACTTCGTGAAAAAAACATAATTAAGTAGCACTAGAAGGTTGAAGGAGAGGAAGCCCTCAATTGTGTTCGATAGATGATGTGTAAGGTGTCTTTGTCTCAAAAAGCCCTTGATATATATAAAGCACATAAATTACTGCAAGAGAGATTGAATGGTGCAACACGTCTACGGGTGCTCTATGCACTATTAATGAAGCTAATTTGTGGATGCAAGATATAAGATATACATAACGTTTTGGAAGATTTTCTGCACAGGTGGTTCATCCATGATTCAGCTATTACAGGATGAAGGTTGCGGTGACTCGTCTTATTGATCTCTAGAATACTGGTGTAGGTAAATTCAGGAATCAGAGGAGACACGTTACAATTGATATTTTCGCTCTTTCTCTGCTGAACACATTTATCTTGAATAATTCTGTCTTTGTGATGTTAACAAGGAGAGGGGATGGTATTCAATTACCCGATTGTGAAAGTCCTTTTCAAAGGAACTGAAACGTCCTTAGAAGTGAAGACATGATTTTCCGTGAGAATTAGAGTTTGCGAATGTGTTCGTCGGTTCAAAGCAATAACTACCATTTAAAGGAGAAAGCCCAAAGTTTGAATTAATTCAATCGATTAAAAGAGTGAGGACCTTCTCAACATTTCTGAGTTAGGAATAGAGGAAGCATGGCATATTTATGTCGCCTCGTACAACACGCATGGATAAGTTTGCGCTATTTTAATTGTTGCTATGCCCCGCGGCCAAGTATGTATTAATGAATGAAATAAAAAAAGATATACGGAAAATATACATAAAAACTAAAAGTTGGGTTGCCTCTAATATATATAGTTTTAGGTATAAAAGTTAAAACAACAGAAACCCCAAGTAACGTAAATAAAAAAAGTACTTATTATTCCTTAAATGTCCTGTAAAATTTTAATCTTAGGTGTTAGGATAATGATTAGAAATACGATGCAAAAATATGATGTCTACTGAATGTTCAGGGAAGTTAAGAAACAGAGAAAAGGGACGTTTTCGTGTGGTCAGTCACCCCCCCCCCCCTGTGGTATCTTCGTTGTTTGGATTTCTCCTCATTTCAATGCCAAAATGCCATAACTTAACTTTTAGTGATGCGTTATGCTAATGAAAATTATGGTAAGGTGTGCATTAGTAGAAGAAACGAAGGTGGAAAATCAAATTTGAAAATTATTCCATGCCAGAGACAGGCATCCGTTGGTAATTGTTAGGCCATGAGGTGGTGCTATGGGATAGGGTGAATGATAGCAGAAATTTTCACCTTCAGTCTATTCTAACCATTTTTGCAAAACCACAATTTGCGAAGTCGGACACATGTTTTTCTCAATGTTTTATTTTGTTTGCCCTGTTATTTATTCTACATGGATTTATTATATATTTTACTGCTAAGTCTACTGGCGACACATTGTCATTAAATGTTTCTTAAAAAATTTCTATATTGAGTTCTATTGGGTATTAAAAGTGAAATTACTAAGAATTGTTAATATTTCTCATACTTTCTAAGGAATATATCGAAAGGTGTGTTATTAAATGCTTATATCCCGCAATATTCATACAGATGGTTTGTTTTTGAAGATAGAATGTATGCATAACTACATTTTGGAATGATTCAATAATGGGTAAAAAATAACAATTTTCTCCTTAAAGTCCATTGAGATTTGGAAGATCCTTGTAAAGAAATTTCATTTGAATTAAATATCTATGTTGCGATTTTTTTTAATTCAGTATTTTCTACAATCTAAATACCAGTTCACAAAAACATTCATTGAAAGAATATCACTTCTTGCGCAAAACATTTATTCACCTCAACTATACCTCCTTAACGAGAGAATGCCTTGACGGAGTCATGTGGTTTCTTCATAATGTTGAAGAATTGTGACGGGCAAGAGGGCTCTAAAACTTGGGGAAATTCCTCCCCCAGTTCGAATCTAAATTTGTCTCCCTTTCATCTATGTCTTCTGCTCAATATTACTTCGACCTTCTAATTTCATCAACTTTCTTTTGTCCTGCCGTCCTAACTATGTGAGTATTATTTCTCTCAAGTTTATACATACATACATACATATATATATATATATATATATATATATATATATATATATATATGTATATATATATATATATATATATATATATATATATATATATATATATATATATATATATGTGTGTGTGTGTGTGTGTATACATATATCTACATAGATATATATAATATATATAAATATAATATATAATATATGTAATATATATAATATATATGTACATATATACATATATATATATATATATATTATATATATATATATATATATATATAACACATATATATATATGTATATATATATATATATATATATATATATATATATATATATATATATATATGTATGTATAGTTTGATTGATTTATTAGAAGTTCTCTGGCATCCTAACATCGAAGGTCATTGACGCCGATATCGTTTATTATAAATAAAGATTAAAAGAATTTTCAATTAAACCCAGAAACGTTAATATGTTATAAAAGTTAAATAGCATTAAGAAGACCTGCTTCTGATATAAATTTAAAAATGTCATTAGAGTTGTGTGAAACATCATGTCCAAGGATCTTGGCAAGGAAGAACCTGCCATCTTCACACCGAGCCTCAAACAGATATCTATTTCTTTCTCTGCTATGAGTGGGACATTCATTTAATAAATGCCTCACTGCCAAAGGTATCAAACAGTCGTCGCAATATGGTTGGTGTTGGCCAGCCAGCAGAAACGCATGTGTCACCTGAGTGTGACCAATGCTGAGACGACAAAGGGTAGTCTCCCATTTTTAGGGCATCCCATTATATCTCCAAGGGGATATAACAATCGCAATTTCTCTCATCTTATTTTCAGTTAAACTATCCCAGTGCTATTGCCAATTGTTATAAATAAAATTCTTGATTGCTAGTAAAAAAAATAATTACAAAGAATGGAATATGTTCTTGGTAGCAACTCGGCTGCAGCACTCTTTGCCAGTGAATCTGCCTCTTCATTTCCAGGCATACCTGTGTGCAAAATCGAACTGTTATGCCTATCAGGCCAGATTTTAGAGTGGCTTTTAATTATAATTAAAAGCCATTCTAAAATCTTTAAAACTAAAGGGTTACTAGAATTAAAACCCTCTAAAGCTTGAAGGACACTAATTGCATTACTATAAATGGTAAAATTGTCCTTCTCTTTTAACCTTATTTTATCTATAGCAGTTACTATGCCATATAATTCAGCAGTAAATATGGAAGATATTGAAGGAAGTGCACCTCTACAGTTAAAAGAACTACTATATACTCCAATTCCAACGCCGGCATTAAATTTTAAGCCATCGGTATATATAAAAGTTGATTCCTTATGTTCTTCAACATGTTCCATAAAAAGGGACCTAGTTTCTAATTCAAGGGTATAAACTTGGTGTGGATGGTCTTTGGTAATTCTTATGTCTGAATTTGAAATTTGGTGTAATAACATTGAGAAGTTGCTTCCACCTGAATGCCAGGCATACACTCTCAAAGTTGTGAATGCCTTCAAAGATCATTACTTAGATGGTGTACAGGAAATTTACATAGAGTTGACAAAATGAAGAAGACAATATTTTCAACAATTAATGAATTTGAAGATGACATACTGCAAAGACCTCGATTCAAATTTTGGGCTAATTACTGTACATGAACATGTTGACCATCTTGCTGAACTTCATATGAGCATATAGAGAAGGCAACCTTGAATTACATTTCATTTCATTTTCTAGACTACTTCCTTGATTTGTTATCTACAACAATACAAATTATGTAAGATAGGGCGCATTGTACTCTGCTAACATGCACCAGCTCCCACCAGAAATCCATCATCTATTTGTTCATGGACACTTCACAATCAAGAGGTCAACAAAGAAGTTTTGTTGAGTTTCAGTTGACCAAGTACTGGAACAGTACAACAAAGTATCCAAACTTAGTGGTGGTGTTATGAGAATTAATAGCAGGAGCGTGGCATGGGACAAGTGTTGCCTGATAAATAATGAAAAATCACAGCTGTCAGTGGTGGCCATCAAGATGTTTGGAATCAATGTTGACGGAGACATGGATGATGAACGGCGTCATCAGGAGGTTGGTCTCACAAGAATGAGGAGAGATAAAGCAGACCTTTGTAAAATCTTGAAAGAATTCCAGGGGCTAAAAGTATTCATAGATTACAAGGGCCATGCTGCAGATCTGATGTGCCTTGGCAAAAAGGATATTATCCTAGATGTCATCAAAGATGTCCTCAAGGCTGATCGAAAATGAGCATGCCTTGTTGAAAACGTTGATACCACATGCCTTATTAAGAAAACAACTGACTTTCATGTTACACTTTCAAGAAACAGAACTCCAATCAGTAGGATGTACAAAGTTAACATTCAGTTAAATGGAGCATAAAAACAGAAGGAACTTGGGCTGACAGGAATCTGATCCAGCCATTGTGGTGGCAGAGAGCAGGAGAGATATTGACCTGAGTAACATCATGAAGCACGAGCTTTCATTAGTTGCAGCTACCAGTGGGAAACTCCATTCAACTGATCATTCCCAACTTCAAGATTTGCTGTTCAAGGACACAGAAGTATCAAAATACCTTTAGAAGATTACAAGAAAAACTAGCTTGATCATTGAATGTCCTGCCCTAATACAAGCAAAAGGTCCTGCACTAATACAAGCAATAGGAAAGCCACAAGAATTAGAAACGTTTGGGGACTTGGGCAATGACTTCTTTTCCAGTATTCTTAACTATTTTGGTCCAGTGTACTCCATGGTTGATGTTGTTTTCGATCGGCATTATGAAATACCCATAAAATCTGGCACGAGGGAAAAATGAGCTGGAAAAAACAGCACAATCAGACATGTCATCAGTTCAAAGGATGCAAAGCTACCCTCATACTTCAACACTTTCTTAAACCTCTCTGCTAACAAAGTTGACCTGGCATCATTCCTTTCCAGAGGTCTTATAGAGATGGCAGAGAAGGACCAAGAATCAACATATAAACTGGTTGTTGCTGGTGGTTTTGATGATTTGATAAGAGTAAGGATTTCTACAGGTAGGAAAACAAACTCTCTTGAGTTGAAACCATGAAGATGTGGACACTAGAATCATATTACATGCCAGAGATGCCACACTACGAGGATACCAGAGATGCATCTTACAATGCCGAGGCACAGATTTCCTGGTTTTGCCAATAGGTCTCCACAATCCAGATGATCAAGTTCAGAGAATTCTCGCATTCCATGCGTTATCAGGGTGTGATACAGTCAGTATACCGGTATAGGGAAGAAGACCTCGTGGAATGTATTCATGAAAATCTCAGCATGCCTCCAGACGATGGGGTCCAAAAATGTCAATAATCTGTTCACTCCAGTCGCTGAGAAGTTTGTGTGCGAATTGTGCTTAAGGACACCGCTATCACTGAGATTGATCTAGTTCGACTGGAATTATTCCCTCAAGGAAAGTGGTTACTTTTTAACCTTCCGCCTACAAAAGATTAACTCAAACTGCATATACTTTGAGCGAACTACCATTGCCTTATCTGGAAAGAATCACTAAACCAAGTTCAGAAACTCCCAGATTTAACAACCTATGGATGGATGAAAGCTACAATTGGAAACCTCATTCCAAAGTTGATGACATTGAAGCCTTTACCAATTGCTTGCAAGGAGTTTGCGAGCAGCTCACGCAAATTTGTATAGGGAAATGGATGCGGCTGTTACTGTGTAAGACACAAGGTATTTATGAGTGCCTGTACTTGTAGAGTGACATGCACCAGTTCTCAAGGAAATGATGAGGATGATTTGTAAAATATTGTTAGGCTTACACTTGACTGTCCAGGTTTAGGGACATTGTCCATTGTACATATCTGAACCTATGATACAGATCATAGTTTCCTCTGTAGTTGAGGTAAATGTGTGTTTTGCGTAAGAAGTGGTGTTTATATTTCCTTTATTTTTTGGGAAATTGGGTTTAGATTGTGGAAAATATTAATAATATTGAAGGTTTAGGGACATTTTCCAATATTCATATCTGCACTCATGATCAGATCAGTTTCATGTACAGTTGAGGTGAATAAGTGTTTTGCGCAAGAAGTGATATTTTTTTCTTATAATATTTTTTTGTGAAGTGGTATTTAGATTGTAGAAAATCTGGAATTCAAGAAAAAAAATCTCAACATAGATAATATTTATTTCAAAATTGAAATTACTTTACAATTTTTCCAAATTTAATGGACTTTCAGAAGAAAATTATTATATTTTTTATTCATCACTGATTCATTCCAGAGCGCAATTATGCTGCACGCCTTCCATCTTAAAAAACAACCCATCTATATGAATATTGAGGGATATAAGCATTTAGAATAGTATCTTTTGATATATTAGTGATTTTGTCTGTTCCTTAGAAAGTTTGAGAAATATTAACAATTCTCGGTAGTTTGACTTTCGACCCCCCAACAGAACTCGATAATAGATATTTTTGAAGAAACATATAGTGACAATGTGTAGCCAACATCATTGGTAATAAAATTACATATAATAAATCCATGGGTAATAAATAACACGGCAAATACGATTAGATATTGAGAAAGAAATGTGTCCGATTTTTCAACCATCTAATGGTCTAACAATTTCCACTGGATGCCTGTCTCTAACATGATATGATTTTTAAATCACTTTCTAGACCACTTTTTCTTTTGCTTTTCCTTTACTTTATAAGGTTCTATCAATCTCATACCAACTCGACTATTGATGAAGAAGTCATAAAAAAAAATAACTCAAGGTGAGTAAAATGCTTAGTACCTTTGAAAATCTCTGATAAAGTATTAAAGAATGATAATTTAGAACAAAATACGAGTAAAGTGCTTGTTAGATTTTTTTCACTTAAAAAAAGCTAAAGATAAAAATATTCTTAAGTCTATGTATTTTTGTGAGCTTTATATTTTTTGTGTGGAGCATTTAAAGGAAATGGTTCTGAAAAGACACTGAGAATAACTCTTCGTAAAACCCTTTGAAATTAAGATCAAATGACAATTTTAACAAAATTTTGACTAATTTAAATGCAGTATCCATTAATACTTACGAAAAAAAGATAAAAGAGGAAGCTTTACTGTGCTATTTTATTGTAAAACGCTCGTAAAGGAACGAATAGAAGGATCCAGGAAATTCAGTTTTAATGTGTATATTGTAATAGACAAATCGTAGTAATGTCAGGCATGATGTTTTTATGGGAAGCAATGATTGAGGAAGAGAGACATAGTGGTTGGGTGTGGGTGAGAATTAGTCTTATATTTAACAATGATTTTCTACTCTAGTTGAGGATTGATTTTAAGGAAAATACTGAGTAACTGCTGTTTTCAGCTGTTCAAACACTAAACCAAAAACAAAAATAGTGGAGAGAAATATTTGCGATTTCCAAAGGACGAGAAATTAATTAGCCAGTGGAAGAATGCATGGCGTCGTGCAGACGCAGTAAATCATAATAATGTTCTCACCTGTTCAGATCACTTTGCCAGCGACGATTATACAGACGCACGTATTTGAAATAATGAACCAATTAGGAAAAAGAGAACATTTTAAAACGATGATGTGCCATCCCTTCATCTTCCAAACGGTTAATACAATTTTTTAACCCTGGATAGGTACGCTCCTCGGACACCCCTTTAAGGGTATACTCGGTCTCGCGCGACCCCGACGCCAAAAAAAATTCTTGAAAAATCTGTTTTTGCAGTAACCTCCTTTTTTTTTGCCAAAAAAAATTCAATTAAAGCTTAAAACTACTGTAAAGATAAATACTACTCATCTGCAGAAAAACTATTTATTATAAATATTTTAAAAAATTAAATAGAAAAAAAAGACCTTACATAAAAATTCATAAAAAAAAAAAATTATACATATATACACAAATCCTTTTACGAATTGATTCTTGAATGCTTAGGACACATCTTGATGTATTTTGGATGAAGTCGGACCCATGGAGGTGAAGATCTGAAATGAGAAAAAGATAGGCATGGGTACCCAGATCATCTAGAAACATTTTCCAACACTATAAAAATATAAGTTTTGCGACACTACTTGCCAATTGCTTACGGTAACATGACTAAGCAAAAAAATGCAAAACAAATAAAAAGGGGCACTCGATGAAAAATGGCAATGAGCTAATGGTGGGCATTTCAGAAAAAAAAAATTTCAGCCACGTGCCAGGCAAACCATCAAGGCACATTTTCCGACAAATAAACATCTAAATGAATCATTACTCAGTGATAGTTCCTTAGTACGTAGTAATTTTGAAAGAAATGGGAAAAACGAAAAAATGGCAATCACAGGAAAATCGAACACATACCTATATATACGCCATATCTGGCTAAAAAAAAGATAGGCATGGGTAGCCAGGTCATCTAGAAACACTTTCCAACACTATAAAAATATAAGTTTTGCGACACTACTTGCCAATTCCTTACGGTAACATGACTAAGCAAAAAAATGCAAAACAAATAAAAAGGGGCACTCGCGGAAAAATGGCCAATATTCTAATGTACGGCATCTCAGATAAAAAAAAAGACATGCACGTAGTAGCCCAACCATCAAGACACACTTTCCAACAAATAAACATGAAAAAAAATCAATACTATAGGGCAATTCCTTACTACGTAGTAAATTTTTACAAATATTGAAAAAAAACAGAAATTGGCAACCGCAGGAAAATACCCCACATACCAATATCTACGGCGTATCTGACAAAAAAAAAGTCACGCATGGGTAGCCAGATCATCTAGACACACTTTCCAACACTAAAAAAGCAAAAGTTTTGCGACACTATTTGGCAATTTCTTACGGAAAAATGACTTTGCCAAAAAATTTAAGGGGCACTCGCAGTAAAATGGTCCTCGTGGTGATGGACGACATTTCAACTAAAAAAAAAATCATGCACATGGTAGCCAAACCATCCACCAAGACTTTCCACAACTGATAACCTATACAAGTTGCACCATTCTACGACAATTTCATAATAGGTAATAACTTTGATAATTATGCAACTTACCTTAGAAGGGTAAACTCGGTCGCGCTCGACCCCGACGCGTCTCAGAAATCTGGGAAGGAGTACAGATACAGCGAGGCACATCTGGACACTACTAGAGCGTGTAGGCGAGACACCGACTGCAGGTTGATCACCCACAAATTCAGTCACGGGGGTGAGTCACGTGAGAAAAACCTCTTTTGTTTTGACGCTCGGGGTCGCGGACGACCCACCGTACCGTTCCAGGGTTCTAGTAACATTCTTATTTGCATTTTCAAATAATATTTTTCATATATATATATATATATATATATATATATATATATATATATATATATATATATATATATATATATATATATATATATATATATATACATACATGCCTCTGTGATTATTGCAGTCAGTCAGATATACTTTTTTTACCATTTTCAACAACACTTTCAACTCCCATGCATCAAGTTTTGCCTCTTCATGCCACATTCGACAAAATAATCTTGTAAGTATTCTAGGGGTCACTTCATTTTCAGCCAGTATCCTCTCAGCAGTTATTCCAGCGTATCCAGGGGCTTTCCATCTATTGAGTTTTTTAATGTTAGCTTCGACTTTAAACACACTAACTTCATTCCTGGGCACATCATGGTCTTTTTAAGCTTCAGGTGTATCAATCAAATTATTCCCTTTGTATCTCGTTTTCATAACCTCAATAAAGTGACCCATCCAACTTCATCTTTCTTCATCTGTTGTTATAACAGATGCCTCTCTCTTTTTGATGAGAATGTGCTTCTTCTTCTTTGCCCTGGTAGAGATTTCAATAATAATTCTATGAACGATTCTTACACCACAGCCACTTATTCTAAAGACACTGGAGAGAAAGATTGATGAAAAAATTAGAAATTAGCAAGCAGTATTTAGAAAAGGTAGAAGTTGTACTGACAAAATGTACAGGAATGCATAGAATATAGAACTCTACATTTGATGGCATTTGTGGAGTATGAAAATGCCTTTGATAGTGTGCACCGGCCAATTTTGTTGAGAGTCCTGCATTATTATGGAATTCCTTTTAAATATGTGAATTTGATTAAGTCTGTACATGAGCATAATAAGTGCAAAGTTGATGTTAATGGAGTTCTATCAAATGAATTTCTAGTGAACAGTGGAGAACTCCAAGGGAATGTGTTGTCACCTAAGTTTCTTATCCTCCTCATGGATTTTGTAATGTGCAGAACAGTCGGGGATAGTGGAAAAGGATTGGACTGGATTAGTAATAGGAAATAAGCAAACCTTGAGTATGCTGATGATGCTGTCCTTAGTAGGAGAATACTAAAGGATTTGCAATTTAGACGCCATCACCCTCTGGCAGACACCATTGGGTGCAGAATAAGTCTGTTAAGAGTCGGGTTCCATTGATCCGGTTGTAAGTCGCCCATATTTGTGGGTAATGGGTCACGTCAGGCATTGGAGTCGCTGGTGGGAGGGACTAACTACCCCCACTGACCAGTGTATGCCCACCTTAAGAGAGGCAGCCTCTCTTTAAAAGAAGACTGGTCCCTGCTGAACCCTCTTCTTGTATTGGGCCACATGGGATAGGAGGACTGACATCCTCCGATAAGAGGTGGATATCCCTGCTTGCTCTTTCTAAAAAAACCAGCCCCTCTGTTGACGACCTGGAAAATACAAACATGGACCTCGGTATAGACAGCTCCAACTTGGGTTCTAATATTGTAACATTGGAACCTTATTTGCGTTATTGAAAGAATGATAAGAAAACACTAGAGAAGAAGAGAAAAAGAGTGAGAAATGATGATATTACAGAAAGATATAGAAAAGTAGAAGTATTTCCTGGTCACTATGTAGTAGTGAATTATGAGAAAATTTGAAGATGGAAGAAATGAGCGTGTAAATGTTTTTAAAGCTAACAGAGAAATAGTTACTTTATGTAGATGGCAGCCAAAAATTCTACCCCAGGGAAAATGAAGTCTCTTGATAGAGACACTATCCCCAATACAAGGTGAAAGATTAAAAACACTTACAACATTGGATGGTCAGTGTCAAATGTGTTTCGCACCCCACTTCTAACCAGAGTAGAGGTGTGATATATGCTCTAGAATTGCTGGACATAAAGGAAAAAGAAATTGAGGATGAACTGAAAAGTTAAGGAGTAGTAAAAGTAATCAGACTGAGAAAGAGAGTTGGAGAACAACATATTCATTTTGCTACTTTGATTGTAACATTTGATCAATGCAGATTACCAAATGTCTATGTCTATGTCCCATGTCTATAGGAAAGCAAGCTCGATGCTAATACTCCTTGTCCTCGAGAGTATGTTAGCTATAAGACACCATATGATCAATGAGCAGGGAGCCATGGGGGAAGTCTCATATACGTTTGTCGAGATGTTCCCCAAATATCTTTGTCTATCTCTACCCCTCTGCAGGCAGTGGATGTACAGATTGATATAGGGAGAAAATACACAATCTGTTCTCTTTACTTGCCTCCAAATGAAAACATCTCATATGATAATGTAGTAGAGGTGATTAAACAACTCCCACAACCTTTTCTCTTACTAGGAAATCTTAATAGTAGACATCCTTTATGGGGTGATGTTTTGGCAAACGCAAGGGGTAATATTATATTATCAATTTTGGGGAATGAAGATGTAGGACTCCTTAATACAGGAGAGTCCACAAACTTTTGTGTTCAGACAGGTACCTTATCCTGCATTGGAATATCAGTTGCAAGCTCTAACTGTCTTCTCGATTTTGATTGGAGAACATCAGATTATTGGCATACTAGTGATCATGCACCAATCATTATAAATACCAACAAGGGTCCACCTTTACAGAGATCGCCACGATGGAAGCTTGATAAGGCAGGCTGGGGTAGATTTTGGGAGCTAAGTGAAATTGAAGGAAATGCAGAGCAATTTGTAAGTGCTGATGACGCCATAGACTTAATGGAACTCTTCACACAGCAGGAGTCAATTCCAATCCCAAAACAACAGGGATATTCAAACGACAACCAGTCCCCTGGTGGTCGTCAGAACTAACTGCCCTGCACAGAGCCACAAGAAAGTCTTTAACTCGATTGTGCAGGCACCGTGCTGAGGAGAATTTAGTCATATGCAAGAAATGTCGTGCCATGAAAGAAGCTAGGCGCCAGTTATGGGGGTCTTTTGTTTCCTCCATTAACAGTAGAACACCAACATCATCTGTGTGTAGGAAAGTGAAAAAGATAGCAGGCAAATTCACCCCAGACCCATTACCAGTGTTAAGGGTAAATGGACAGTATATGACTGGAGCAACTGAAGTTAGCAATGCCCTGGCTGATCATTTTTTCAAATGTATCATGCAAGTGGGAAGCTGCTCCTGGTCACCAGTATAGGAGCATTAAATAAAAGAAAATTTTAAATTTCGCAACAGGAAAGGAAGAGTCATGCAATTCTCCTTTTACTGAAAAAAAATTGATTCTGCTCTTGCTATGCTATGGGTAACGATACAGCCCCTGGACCCGATGGAATTCCGTATGCAATGGTTAAAGATGTACCTTTTAATACAAAGTTATTTATTGTAAGCATTAATAACAGAATATGGCATGATCAAAGTTATCCAAGTGTTTGGGAACTAGCCATTATTTTAGCCTTTTTAAACCTGGTAAGGACAAGTTTTTAGCAGCTAATTATAGTCCAATTGCATTGACATCTTGTTTATGTAAAATAATGGAGAAGATAGTCAATGTAAGGCTGATATGGTGCCTTGAAAAGAAGGGTATTTCATCACCCATTCAATGTGGATTTAGAAAAATGCACTCAAATGATATGTGTTGATACGACTTGTTTTCTATTTGTGAAGCGTTTGCTTCCAAACAGCACAATGTGACAGTCTTTTTTGCCTTTGAAAAGGCATATGATACCACATGGAGATATGGTATACTTAAAACAATGCATGAAATTGGATTAAGTGGAGAGCTATCAATATTTATTCAGTCATTTTTTTCACATAGAGTCTTTCAAGTGAGAGTGGGGGAAACTCTATCAGAGTTCCTCAGGATAGTGTGCTGATTGTAACGCTTTTTACACTAGCAATTAATGGGATATCCTCAGTCATTCCACGGGATATTCTCTCAACATTTTTTGTGGATGATCTCTCCATATCATTTGCTGGACCTATAATGGCTATGGTTGAGAGAAAAATACAACTCTCAAATGACAAAATTATCCAGTGGGCCGATATGAATGGATTTAAGTTCTCGAGAAGCAAAACTACTATTGACCATTTCTGTCGTATCTGGGGAGTACATCTAGACCCGGATATATACATTAAAGGTCAACGGATCCCATGTGTAAGTGAAGCTAAATTTTTAGGTTTGATATTTGATATTAGGCTTACATGGGTTTCTCATTTAAAAGCGTTAAAAGCTAAATGTCTTGAGGCTCTGAATGTGTTACCCTCTTTTCGAGAGAATGACTTGACGCGGTCATGTGGTTTCTTCATATTATTGAAGAATTGTGACGGGCAAGAGGGCTCTCAAACTTGGGGAAATTGCTCTCCACGTTTGAATCTAAATTTCTCTCCCTTTCCTCTATTTCTTCTGCTCAATATTACTTCGACCTTCTCCTAATTTTATCAACTTTCTTTTGTCTTGCTGTCCTAACTCTATGAGTACTATTTTCTAAAGTTTATATATATATATATATATATATATATACATATATATATATATATATATATATATATATATATATATATATATATATATATATATATATATATATATATATATTTATTTTATTTGTTCATTTATTGATTTTTATTTTATTTAAATAGCGTGGATATTTCCACATCTGTATTACTGCCTGCTAAGATGAATGGGAGAAGGGATCATGGTTGGGAGGTTCAAAGCTATACTGTATATGAGAGTATTGGATGACCTCAGCCATCCCAAAGATGGTTTGGACCTTTTTGGCGGAACTACTCTCAAGGGTTGGGTCATCGGAATCCTGGGGGATTCAATCCTTGCGGTGGGACTCTTGGCTTCTGGCCGGAAGCCCATTATTACAGATATGGGGAAAATGATTCCATATTTTCTTGGTCTCTGTCCTAACAGGTGGGATTAGCTTACACATGTGCCTCTATATCTGTTTTGATGCTATCCTTCGGGTAGGGTACGGAATGGACCATCTGGTAAGTATACTCTCATTGTGGCGATGATGGAGAATGCAAATTTCCTTTCCAACGTATGATACCTTCTTAAAATTCTCAAGCAGCTAAACCTACAAAACAACCAACAAAAACAAAAACAAAATCCCTCCATCAAATATGGACCCTTCAAACATTGACTCTCTATCCCCTGGATATGCTGAACCCCCCCCCCCCCTGGCACTGTTGACCACCTCTGCTAATTTAAATAGAGAAAGTTCTGTTGATGCCCTTGGAACAGGGAAGGACCATTCTACTGATATTTCAAAATCGGGTAATTTGGGTAACACGAGGAAACTTCGAATCCTTCATGTTACCCAAATTTCAATAAAGATAAATTATGATGATCTATACAAAGCATGTGAGTGCTATGGATGTATAATAGAAATAAGGATGAAACTTGAAGATGAAAACTGGCATTCATCTTACATTAGTTATGACGATGCTTTTAGTGCAGTAAGTAACATGCATAATATTAAAATTGATAACTTGAATAAAGCAGTTGCCCTCTGCGATAAGGTACCAAAGGACTTGGATGTATATAGGCCTGCCGATTGGTTAGAAAAAGACGCGAATTTAGTGATAGCTTCCCAGAGAAAGCCATAACCACCAATGTGGCTTACAGCTGAATCAAAGGGTGTTACAGGGAACTATTTTAAAATATGCAAATGAATTCAGAAGAAAGTAGGGACTATTGCACTGGCCGATATATCTCGTTTTGGAAAAAAATAGTTTCCTTATCCATGCTAAATCAAGTAAACAATCTGTAATACTGTCCAACATAATAATAACTAATGATGATATTAAGTTAGATGTCAAACCCCACCTAAATTCTAGCTATGGGAGGGGAGTAGTTTTTAACCGAAATCTGTATGAATTTACAGAGGAGGAAATACTGGCCATGTATCCACTAAATGTATGGAAAGTTCACAAAGTCCCAGGTGCATCAATGGTAATCCTTACGTTCCAGAATGCTGATGTACCTTTCCATACTATTATAGAAAACGAAATGGTCAAAGTAAGACCATTCAAATAGAAGCCACTGCAATGTTTTAATTATTTTAAATATGGGCACCCGTCTAAAGTTTGCAAAAATGAAAAAAAATGTTGATATTTGCTCCAAATTTTACCATGGAGAATATGTACTTGGAGTCAGATGTTTAAATTGCAATTCGAATCATAAATCCACAGACAAGAGCTGTGATCTGTATAAGTTGGAGGAAGCTGCCCCCAACAAATCGAATTTAGAACATATTAGTGTGGGACATGCCAAAAGACTATTAAATAAATCAAATAGCTATGTTAAGGTATTAAAATCAAACTCACCTAGCACTGCCAATACCTTTAGAAAAAGAAATATATCATCTGATAAAATGTTAAATGACGAGGTAAGCATATTGCCTCCTGAGGCTTTACCATGGCGTATTAACAAAGGCATTGCCCATTCCTGTACAACCCTCGTCCCCCATTACAAAAACTAGTACAAACCTCTCACAGGCCATGTCCTTGCCTGATTTGATGACGGTTCCACTTAAAACAAACTTACCTGATGCACCTGTTGTGGGAAAGGTGCAAAAACCAAGAATCCCACCATCTATTAATCGTAAAAGAGAGAGACCTTCATCTCTCTCACCTCCCTCCATTAGAAACATTAGATTTATGACATTCAAGTTTAGGTCCACCATCTGCTTCAACAAATAGATCAGAAGGACACAAAGAAAAACCCAAATGTAAAAACCAACATATCGAGACCATCTCTGAAGAAACCTACTGGTAATAATGTTAGGTTAAAAACTGCTAAGGGGAAGACCTCGTCCAAGATGTCTTCCAGAAATAATCCATAGTTTTCTCCTCCATTTTGCAGTGGAATTGTCAGGGTTTAAGGGCCAAATATGAAGAAGTTAAGCTCCTAATTCATGAACATTCCCCCATAATTGTATGTCTACAGGAAAGTAAGCGTGATGTGGCTGGATGTTCCAATAACAACACCCACACCCTGAATCACACCTACTGACAATCGTCTCCACAACACAAACTTTCCCCTTACGTTATCTAAAACAGGACTCTTAGACAAAAGGACAAACAAAACAAAACATGACCTTAATACTACATTTCTTACAAACTAAAATAATTAATACAAAAAACCCTTCCACAATCAATTGAATACTTAGCATCCACAACCAAAATAATTACACTTAAAATTAATCTTTAACTTAATAAATATACCAAAAAACGTAACACCATTCAAATGAAAAAACCCTAACAAACTTAAAATTACCCACACACCAAAACAAATATTTGTTTATGTGTGGACCTCTGTCCACATAAGGGCCAACAGTCCTTTCAGGCCAATGCCACAACTCTCTGGCAGACGCTACAATTGGTGCAGACAGATAATTTTTCCCACTACACAAGTACTTCTATCAAGTACTGAGTGATGCAATCTATGCTGGGTAATGCGTCCTCGTCATCATCACTCAGAGAAAATGACTAATCATAATCGTAATTCAGGTCCGCAACAATTGGTCAATCCATTAGAGCAATCTATACACAATCAATTACAGGCCAGGTCATCAACGGTTGGGCAACATTCAATAATAAGTTCTCCAAAGGAGGAATCACGGCCTGCCAAAATAAAGAAAAACACTTATTAACACTCCTAGCTAACTAAACTATCGCACTATAATCAAAGATAAATAATAAATTGTTACTATCATTCACAATCACGACAAGCAAAGATAAACAAAACTGTACTTACTTTTTTAAATAAATAAACAATTCCACGGTGGTAAAATAATAATGAAATAAATCCAGCATTCACACACGCAACTGCCTCAAGCTGCAGTCAAATCAAAATAAGCATTCACCCAAGACATTCACCACTGTCGTAACCTAACTAAAAACATAAACAATCTCATTTAAACCAACAGTCTTTCTCACCACAAACAATCGATACACTAACTACTCTCTCTCTCTCTCTCTCTCTCTCTCTCTCTCTCTCTCTCTCTCTCTCTCTCTCAGGATTTGGCAAAAAACAAAAAATAAAAATTAATCCTCCACATTCCTCCCCCCTTACTTTGCCAAATCCGTCTCACACAACACTTACAATATTTTTTTTCATTACCCAGTCGCTGTCTGGAACGGGACCTCTACTCCGAGTAACTGGGCCTCCATATACTTGTTATGTATTATTGTAATAATGTACTATATTATTTCAAGTGTTGCAGGTATTGCGCAACATTGCATCATATTGCATGAATAAGACATGTTATGCTTTATACATAAGAGTAATGATTTGTTTTGGTATTAGGATTCAAACATTTGTTGATTACCTCAAAGATAGAATGTGATTCTTTATGATTTGTACTGGAGTAGGATTTAAGTCTTTTCAGAGCGATGCTCTTTTGTTTAGCAATGTTTTGGTTTGTCAGATTGTGTAAGACGCTCCATATGCACTTGGGAGTTAGCTGTCACAGAGTAAAGAGTACAATGTAGTCTTTTATACATTAAATGTATTTTTTAGAATACCAACGTATTATTATCCATCAAGCCCACATCGACGACATCAGATGGGATCAGCTGAGAAATAATTACTAACAATTGTTCATCTATGTTCCAGGTAATTATTATGGTTAATAGAACTTCCTACCAAAATACCAAATCGAACATTGGCGACGAGGATGGGATCAGCTGAGAAATAATTACTAACAATTGTTCATCTATGTTCCAGGTAATTATTATGGTTAATAGAACTTCCTACCAAAATACCAAATCGAACATTGGCGACGTTTGAGGACGACGGACAAGCAGGGAGAAACATTGGACCCTATGCACAAGGACGGCCAGCGCAAGAGAAGGTCTATGTACATCAGGGGACAAGAGTAAAATCGCCCAATGAAGATTTTACCAGCAGCAGAATAGGAATTTCATCAAATACACAAAAGGGTGAAATTTAAAGTTGGGTAGGTAGGAAGTACACTTGTGACTGCAGAACAGTA
The DNA here is from genome assembly GCF_036898095.1 of Palaemon carinicauda. Taxonomy (NCBI): domain Eukaryota; kingdom Metazoa; phylum Arthropoda; class Malacostraca; order Decapoda; family Palaemonidae; genus Palaemon; species Palaemon carinicauda. The sequence continues at coordinate 27,405,089 of NC_090750.1, read as the reverse complement.
ACTTAACCTACCACAGTTATTAAGGTAAGCAAACAAAATGCCTTTTAACATCGAGCACCCACTAGGTTTCAGCATCACTGCTGAGCCTAATTCTGTTGCAACACGATGGCAACAGTGGTGTGAGGAATTTAAGATTTATTTAGAAGCATTAGGGAACATGAAGGATGCACAAAAGAAGGCATTATTACTTCATACAGTAGGTAGGGAAGTTCGGGAAGTGTTTAAGACTTTGCAGCCTACAGATGACACAAGTGAAGCTGCAATTAAGGCTCTTACCACATATTTTGCTCCTCAGGTCAATAAATTTTTTGAAAGATACCAGTTTTCAGCGCAGGCTTATCAGAAAGAAAATGAAAGTTTAGATGCCTTTGTGACTAAACTAAAGAATTTAGCCGTTTCATGTGAATTTCTAGAGTTAGAAAATGTTATCATAGATCAAGTAATTGCACATTGCACATCAGAAGAGCTAAGAAAGAAATTATTGCAAGATAAAGATTTAACATTAGAAAAGGTATTGATAACAGGCAGAGCTTTAGAAACATCAAATAGGCAAAGTAACATAATAGGTAGTTCTACAAGCAATAGAATGGAACATTCTAGAATTAATACAGTAGGTTCTAAGTGGAAAACTAATGAGAATCAGAGAAGGAATATGTCAAAGCCTAGTCATAGAAAGGTGCCTAACACTAATGTTCATAAATATCAGAATCAGGCTTATACACAGAAACAACAGGAAAAACCCAAGTGTTTTAGGTGTGGTAAAACTGATCATCTTGCATACGAAGCAAAGAAATGCCCTGCTACTGGACAGATATGCCAGAATTGCAGAAAGCTGGGTCATTTTGCTACTGCTTGTAGATTCCCTAAACAGTACGCAAAGAAAATAAATGCTACAGTTGATACTATGGGTCAAGAGAATAATGAGGAAAATGTTCATGATAATCAGGTTAGTTCAGAAACTGATTTTGCGTTTCGCATAAACTCAGTCAACAAAGGTGCAAAGAAACATATCATGGTAGAAGTAATCATAAATGGTAAACCAATTTTGATGCAAGTTGACACAGCACCCGATGTATCAATTATGTCTGAGAAAATGGCTAAAAGCATTCCTAATTTGTTGTCAGAAGGTACAAATAGAGTTTTGAAAAGTTATAATGGTTTTGATATTCAGGTAATAGGTGCTTCGAACGTAGAAGTACAGTACAAAGAACAGAAATTAGAGAGAATGCCATTAACAGTAGTAAAAGGTAATGGACAAACTTTGCTAGGTTGAGATTGGCTACAGTATTTGAAGTTAGATTGGCCTAGTATTTTGAAGGTTGCAGGTAGACAAGATGAAAACAAAAATGAAATGTCTATGGATAATATCATATCAGAGTTTCAAGACCTATTTGCAGATAAAATAGGTACAGTAAAGAACGCAAAGGCAATTTTAGTTTTGAAACCTGACAGTTCTCCTAGATTTTTTGCTCCGAGACCAGTACCGTATGCATTGAAAAGTGCAGTTGAAACAGAAATCAGGAGATTAGAAAGTGAAGGTTCTTGGGAAAAGGTTACATATTCAGATTGGGCTACACCATTAGTTCCTATTGTGAAGGAAAGTGGACAGGTTAGGTTATGTGGAGATTACAAAGTAACGTTGAATCCACAACTGCAAGTAGCTCAACATCCCTTACCAAATCCGAAAGACATGTTTGCAACTATGTCAGGATGCAGTGTTTTTTCTAAATTAGATTTAAGACAAGCATTTCAACAGCTTCCCATGGATGAAACTTCACAAGAATTATGTACAGTAAATACATCCTTAGGTTTGTTTAGGCCAAAGAGATTACCTTATGGAGTTGCAAGTAGTCCAGCTATATGGCAACAAACTATGGATAAGATTTTTTCAGGAATGCAAGGAGTATTCATTTTTATAGATGATATTTTAATTGCGGGTAAAGACACGAGAACATAGAGAGAGATTGCGAACAGTTCTGAAGAAGTTGAAGGAACATAATATTAGAGTAAATAAGAACAAATGTAATTTAGAAGTTGATTCAGTGGAATACTTAGGTTTTGTAATAAATGGCAAGGGTATTCACAAAACTAAAGAGAAGATTAAAGCTGTACAATTAACAAAAGTGCCAGAAAATGTTAAGGAATTACAATCATTTCTAGGTTTAGTAACATTTTATGGGAATTTCATTCAGAATTTGTCTACAATTGCACATCCATTGTATAATCTGTTGAATAAGGGTGTAGAATGGAAGTGGACAAAAGAGTGTCAGGAATCTTTTGAAAGAATCAAGCAGGAAATAACATCACCTACATTCTTAGTACATTATCAAATGGATTTACCAGTTAAATTAGTATGTGATGCATCAAACATAGGTTTAGGTGCAGTATTATCTCATGTAATGCCAGATGGAACAGAAAAACCAATTGCATTCACTTCTAGAGTATTGAACAAGGCAGAAAGGAATTACTCTCAAATAGAAAAGGAAGGTTTAGCATTAGTTTATGGAGTTAAAAAATTCCATATGTATCTTTATGGTAGGAAAAAGTTCACACTTGTTACAGATCATAAACCTTTATTAGCAATATTGGGTCCAAAAGCAAGTTTACCTACGTTGGTGGCTGCAAGACTACAACGTTGGGCAGTTACGTTAGCAGCATACCACTATGATATAGAATACCGTCCAATATCAAATATGGGTAATGCAGATGCTTTATCCAGATTACCCGTAGACAAAGCTCCAGAAGAGTATGATGACAGTGTTCTGTTAATTTCTGTATATGATGTACCTATAACTGCAAAAGATGTAGCACACAGTACCAAGCAAGACCCAGTACTTAGTAAGGTTTTGGAGAGTTTAATGACAGGTAGGGACTTATGTGGAAAGGAGGAAAATTGTAAACCGTATAAGGATATATGGTATGAACTGAGTGTGACACAAGGAATAGTGATGAGAGGTTCCAGGGTAGTTATTCCTAATTCACTGAGAAATAAGGTTTTGTCTGAAATACATGCTGATCACCAAGGTATTGTAAGATCAAAGTCAATTGCGAGAACTTTTGTATGGTGGCCAGGTGTAGATAAAGATGTGGAATGTTATATAAAGAATTGTATGAATTGTGTTATGCAACAGAACAATCCTCAATTTGCTAGAATGCACCCGTGGGAGTTACCCAGGTATCCATGGCAAAGAGTGCATATAGATTTTGCAGGTCCTTTTTTGAATTATTTGTTTTTGATAGTAGTAGATGCTTACAGTAAGTGGCCAGAAATTATCCCAATGAAGACAACAACGTCTTACGCCACAATAAAAGAGTTAATGCAAATTTTTTCAACGCATGGTATTCCAGAAAGAATTGTTACAGATAATGGTCCACAATTTACCTCACAAGAGTTTAAAGAATTTTGTAATGTCAATGGTATAAAGCATACATTTTCAGCTACATATCATCCATCCACTAATGGAGAGGCTGAAAGATTTGTTCAAACGTTTAAACACAATATGAAGTGTAGAAAAGCGAATTCAGGTAATATATTTTTGCATGTGTCAAAATTTTTATTGTCTTATAGAACAACGCCGCACAGCACAACAGGCGTGGCACCCTCAAATTTGTTGATGGGGAGGAGGATAAGGTGTAAGTTAGATTTGTTGTATCCAAGTTTGCAAAGTGATTTAGAAGATAAAGGGTATAAACAAGTAGCAAAGCTTCCTAATGTAAGACATTTTTTACCTTTGTCTGATGTCATGGTAAGATCGTACAACACTCCAGAGAAGTGGGTACCAGGAGAGATTGTAAGAGAGATAGGAAATTTACATTATGATGTTCGTGTTGGTGATAATGTTGTAAAACGTCAGGTTGATCAATTACAGCCGTTAAACAGAAAGACAGTAGAGCATGTGAATGTTAGAGATGAGAAACTTAAAGAAGTAGTTAGATCAAATGAGTCAAATATTAACCAAGATGGTCCAACATCCAATGTAGATTCAGAACCAATTCATGTACCAGTACAAGATGATGTTAAAGTGCTTCCTAATAGGATTAACAGAGGAAAGCCCCCTGAGAGATTAGATTTATGAAGATTTTTACAATGTCAAGTTAAGGGGGAGGAGACTGTTATGTATTATTGTAATAATGTACTATATTATTTCAAGTGTTGCAGGTATTGCGCAACATTGCATCATATTGCATGAATAAGACATGTTATGCTTTATACATAAGAGTAATGATTTGTTTTGGTATTAGGATTCAAACATTTGTTGATTACCTCAAAGATAGAATGTGATTCTTTATGATTTGTACTGGAGTAGGATTTAAGTCTTTTCAGAGCGATGCTCTTTTGTTTAGCAATGTTTTGGTTTGTCAGATTGTGTAAGACGCTCCATATGCACTTGGGAGTTAGCTGTCACAGAGTAAAGAGTACAATGTAGTTTTTTATACATTAAATGTATTTTTTAGAATACCAACGTATTATTATTCATCAAGCCCACATCGACGACATCAGATGGGATCAGCTGAGAAATGATTACTAACAATTGTTCATCTATGTTCCAGGTAATTATTATGGTTAATAGAACTTCCTACCAAAATACCAAATCGAACAATACTCTCATTCACTTTATCCTTATCACAATCATTCGCTACATTAACACTATTCCTATCTAAATCCCTATCATCTAATATATCATGTACAATCATATCTACCTCGTTCTCATCTGGCCCTAAAATTACACTAATTTCTGTGAACAGTTCATCCATTTCATCAAAAACATTCTCAACTTTAGCAAAAGATTCATTCATGCTACTTATCATTCTCCTATCTCTCACTCTTGCATTATTCATTCTTTCTTTTACATTATCTAACGAAAAGCCACACACACTATAGGTATCATTCATACTCAGCCATGATTCATCTGTATTAACACATTTATCTTCCATACACACTTGTACATTTACACCCTTGTCATACTTTTTTCTATTCTCACTTTTACTTATAAAATTTTCCCTTTTTTCATCCTTACTTAAAACTTTCAAACGCCTCTTTTTCCTATATTCAACTAACACTAATTGTTTATTTTCCAGCCCTAACTTCTCATGTATACTAGATTCATACTTTCTCATTTCCAACCAATTATTCATCCCATTCTCACAAACATTGATCCTATTCCTTCCACACACACAGGAGGACTCACCCAGCTGAACCCTCTCACACTTTAGTTTCCCGAACATCCTGGCTGACTTAATCCCTTCCTCCTAAATACTCTAGCTACGTGCCCATCTGCACCACATTCAGTACACTTACCCCGCGGCTCCTTGCACATTCTAGCATAATGACCATCCTTACCACAATTACCACAAATCACATTCATACGATTACTACGACATCCACTCGCTATGTGCCCAGTCATACCACACCGATAACATTTTACGCCTTTCTCTTTCTTGCACTCGCTAATTCTATGCCCTACCTCACCACATCCAAAACAAGCACCTAGAGCCCATCTACATTCATTCTTCGTATGTCCCACTTTCCCACACCTATAACACTTTTCATCACGGACACGACTATTTGACATACCTCGTTGCGCACTCACACTCCTATCCCTATTGCGCCAATTACCCTGCCTAAATCCACCATTTGCTTGCACAGTTCCTCCGTTACTTGCCCTAACACTCCTATCTATTACCTGATCAGAAATCCTCATTGGCCCCTTTCAAAATTGCATCCTTATAACTACCAAATTCTATTACACTTTCTTCCATTCCAGTTCTTTCACTCACAGATTTACTTTCTTTCATACATCTATCTAGCTCGTAATCCTCAACTATCTCTAGTATATCATCCCATGTCAATCTCTCTTGCGTCCACCTCATTTTCTCCTTCCGTTTCAAATTAATAAATTCACACACATTCTCAGGTATGGTCGCCAAAAACTTCCTCATTAACTCCTTATTCTCATTTATACCTTCATCCCCATACTTCTTCCTAGCTAACGTTTCCAACCTACATACATACATCGATATCGCTTCTCCTGCATTCATCTGTGCCTCATCAAAATCATTCTTACGCTTATGACTAACACTCCCTTTCATACATTTTACCTGCTCAATTATTCTCTTTTTCACACTTTCATAATCAACATCTCCTACACTCATTATCACGCCATACATCGTCAACAAATACCCCGTCAAATATTCTCCTAACTCCTTAGCCCAAACTCTCTTACTATCACCATACTTATCCAGACAATACCTCTCATACTCCTTGAAAAATTCACATACATCCTTACTACTATGCTCATTGAACCTTTCACACCGAGGTACCTCTCTCATAAATACAGTCTTACACACATCACGTTCATTCTTACTGTTATCATCACTGCTACCTTCCCTCTTGTTTCCTACTTCCTCGCTAGAATATAAAGAATCTAATTCCACACTCATACTCCTATCCTTGATCATGCTCTTCCTAGCCCTTTTCTTACTCACCACTTTCACCCATTCACGATCATCCTTGCTATCATCCTGATACTTTTTCTTCTCTTTCTTCACATCACTTTTACCTTTCTTCTCATTCTTCCTATTACATTTCTGTTCATCCTTACTATGCCTAATTCCCTTATCTTCAATCTCACTATCACTATTACTATTCCTATCACTATTAATTCCTTTCCCATTGTCACCTACCTTAACCTTCTCTTCCACTATCAACCCATTACCCGTAGCAGAGGTCACTCCTCCGACTGCGCCTTCACCCATGAAAGTTTTCATCATTCCCATTACCTGCCCATCATAGCTTCCATTCGTTCCTCATTCTCACGCATCCTTATCTCAACACCCTCTTCCACTCTCTCTACAGTCCCCTTTAGCGCTTTCAGTTCCTTTCGCATCTCCTCATTCTCACAACTTACCCTCTTATTCTCATGCAGCAACTTCTCCTCACGCTCCTTACTCAGCTGCAATTCCTCCCTCAGTAACTTGTTCTGCTCCTCCATTTTCATCAACCTTAATCTAATTTCTTATCCCATTCAGTCCTTCGTGTAAGAGTCCAGCTATCAATCCCACCTCAGCTGTCCCTGTTCGGGCGCCAAAATAATGTGGCGATATGTTGCAATAACAACCCCCACACCCTGAATCACACCTACTGAGAATCGTCTCCACAACACAAACTTTCCCCTTACGTTATCTAAAACTGGACTCTTAGACAAAAGGACAAACAAAACAAAACATGACCTTAATACTATATTTCTTACAAACTAAAATAATTAATACAAAAAACCCTTCCACAATCAATTAAACACTTAACATCCACAACCAAAATAATTACACTTGAAATTAATCTTTAACTTAATAAATATACCAAAAAACGTAACACCATTCAAATGAAAAAACCCTAACAAACGTAAAATTACCCGCACACCAAAACCAATATTTGTTTATGTGTGGACCTCTGTCCACACAAGGGCCAACAGTCCTTTCAGGCCAATGCCACAACTCTCTGGCAGACGCTACAATCGGTGCAGACAGATAATTATTCCCACTACACAAGTACTTCTATCAAGTACTGAGTGAAGCAATCTATGCTGGGTAATGCGTCCTCGTCATCATCATCATTGTCATCATCATTCAGAGAAAATGACTAATCATAATCGTAATTCAGGTCCGCAACAATTGGTCAATCCACTAGAGCAATCTATACACAATCAATTACAGGCCAGGTCATCAACGGTTGGGCAACATTCAATAATAAGTTCTCCAAAGGAGGAATCACGGCCTGCCAAAATAAAGAAAAACACTTATTAACACTCCTAGCTAACTAAACTATCGCACTATAATCAAAGATAAATAATAAATTGTTCCTATCATTCACAATCACGACAAGCAAAGATAAACAAAACTGTACTTACTTTTTTAAATAAATAAACAATTCCACGCTGGTAAAATAATAATGAAATAAATCCAGCATTCACACACGCAACTGCCTCAAGCTGCAGTCAAATCAAAATAAGCATTCACCCAAGACATTCACCACTGTCGTAACCTAACTAAAAACATAAACAAACAATCTCATTTAAACCAACAGTCTTTCTCACCACAAACAATCGATACACTAACTACCTCTCTCTCTCTCTCTCTCTCTCTCTCTCTCTCTCTCTCTCTCTCTCTCTCTCTCTCTCTCTCTCTCTCAGGATTTGGCAAAAAACAAAAAATAAAAATTAATCCTCCACACTAACACTCCTAGTCCTCGAGAGTATGTTAGCTATAGAACACCATATAATCAACAAGCAGGGAGCCATGGAGGAAGTCTCATGTACGTTCGGCGAGATGTTCCCCAAATACCTTTGTCTATTTATACATCCCTGCTGGCAGTGGTTGTACAAATCGATATATGGAGAAAATGTACAATATGCTCTCTGTACTTACCTCCAAATGATAGTATTTTATATGATGATTTAGTAGAGTTTATTCAACAACTCCCTCAACCTTTTTTCTTACTGGGAGATATGAATGGTAGCCATCCTTTATGATGTGATGTTTTGGCAAAAACAAGGGGCAATATTATCTCATCAATTGTGGAGAATGAGGATGTGGGACTCCTTAATGCAGGAGAGCTTACACACTTCCATGTTCCTTGTTATGCATTGACCTTTCAATTGCTAGCAATAACTGCCTTCTTGATTTCGATTGGAGGACATTAAATTATTGGCATACTAGTGATCATTTACTAATCATTATAAACACCAACACGGGTATGCCTTTACAAAGATCGCCACAATGGAATCTTGCCAAGGCAGACTGGGTTAAATTTCGTGAGCTAAGTGAAATCGAGGGTAGTGCAGAAGAGTTTGAAAGTATTGATGATGCCATAGACTTACTGAATGGAACTCTCTATACAGCAGGAATTAATTCGATTCCCAAAACCATGTGATTATTGAAACGACGACCAGTCCTGTGGTGGTCTTCAGAATTAACATTGTTGCACAGAGCCACCAGAAAATCTCTTGACTAAATTGCATAGACACTGTACTGATGAAAATTTGATAACCTACAAAAGTGTAGAGCACAGTTCCGTCGTGCCATGAAAGAAGCTATACGCCAGTCTTGGGTGTCTTTTGTTTCCTCCATTAACAGTAGAACACCACCATCTTCTGTATGGGGGGAAATAAAGAAGATTGCCGGCAAATTTACCCCAAACCCACCACCAGCGTTGAAAGTGAATGGTCAGTATGTGACTAAAGCAAATGATGTGAACAATGCCCGATCATTTTTCAAATGTATCTTCAAAGTGTGTAGCAGCTCTTGGTCACCAATATAGGAGCATTGAAGAAAAGAACATTTTAAATTTTGCAAGAGGAAGGGAAGAATCATATAATTTTCGTTTTACTGAAAGATATGATTCGGCACTTGCCACTTGTAAGGATACAGCCCCTGGACCTATTGGAATTCCATATGCAATGATTAAACATGTACATTTTAATACAAAGATATCTATTTAAAGCATTATTAATAGAATATGGCATGATCATAGTCATCTAAGTGTTTTGGAACTAGCCATTATTTTAGACTTTTTGAAACCCGGTAAGGACAAGTTTTCAGCAGCAAACTATCGACCTTTTTCATTGACATCTTGTTTATGTAAAATCATGGAGGAGATGGTCAACGTAAGACTGATGTGGTACCTTGAAAAGAAGGGTATTTTATCACCCATTCAATGTGGATTCAGAAAAATGCACCCAACAACTTATGTGTTGATACGAGAGTCCTCTATTTGTGAAGAGTTTCCTTCCAAACAGCACCATGGGACAGTCTTTTTTACCTTGAGGAGGCATATGACACTGCATTGAGATATGGTATACTTTAAACAATTCATGACTTGGGATTGAGAGGAGAGCTACCACTATTTATTCAGTCATTTCTTTCATATAGAGTTTCTCAAGTGAGAGTGGGGGAAACTCTATCAGAGAGTAAATGCCAGGAAGGAGGAGTTCCTCAGGGTAGTGTGCTGAGTGTAACCCTGTTTGCACTAGCAATTAATGGGATATCCTCAGCCATTCCACGGCATGTTCTCTCAACATTATTTGTGGATGATCTCTCCATATCATTTGCTGGAGATAAAATGGCAATGGTTGAGAGAAAACTACAACTCTTAATTGGATTTAAGTTCTCGACAAGTAAAACTACTAATGTACATTTCTATCTTATCCGGGGAGCACATCTAGATCTGGATATATACATGAAAGGTCAACGGATCCCATGTGTAGGGGAAGCTAAATAGGTTTGATATTTGATTGTAGACTTACATGGGTTTCTCAACTAAAAGCATTAAAAGCTAAATGTGTTGAGGCTCTGAATCTTTTAAAAGTATTGTCCCATATATCATGGTGGGCAGACCGCAATACTATTTTAAAATTATACAAGGCATTGATTTTTTCCAAAATTAGTTATGGATGTGAAATATACTCCTCAGCACCCCAATCCAATTAAATTTATTAGATTCAATACATCATGCTGCTATTAAATTGTCCACAGGAGCGTATAGAACCTCTCCTGTCCCAAGTCTCCTTGTCGAGTTACCTCTAGACCTTTACCGAATGTCTTCTATTATTCGGTATTGATTTAGATTGCAAAGACTCCCAATTTCTTTAGCCTTTCAGACTACAAGCCTTGTAAGGCCCTCAACATACTTTGAGTTGCACCCAAAATCTCCTCAACCATATGGCTTTCTGGTGAAACAATTATTAAACAATCTGAATATAATTAGAAGTTAGTGCTTCCATTCAAGGTATCGTCAATGCCTCCATGGAAATTACCAGAGATATCTTTTTATAAATACTTTATTGGAGTTAGGAAGAATATTACTGACTCAGAAGCCTGGTCTCTTTTTATGGAACATGTTGAAGAACATAGAAGATCTTCTTTTATATATACTGATGGCTCCAAAAATGATGCTGCATTGGATTTGGAATACACAGTAATGGTTTTAATTTTAGAGGTGCACTTCCTCTAACAGCTTCATTATTTACCAGCGAACTGTATGGCATATTAACCGCTATTGAGAAAATAGCGTTGGAGAAGGGTAATTTTACAATTTTTAGTGATGCAAGGAGTGTCCTACAAGCCTTAGAAGTTTATAATTCTAGTAACCCTCTAGTTTTAAAGATTTTAGAATGGCTTTTTATTATTGGACGGAGAGTATAATGCTTCGATTTTGTTGGTTTCCAGATTTACTGGCAAAGAATGCTGCATCCCAGTTGCTGCCAAGAAGGTATCCCATTCCCTGTAATGATTTCCTACCCATCATCAAAATATTTTTTTGTAATAAGTGGCAACAGCACTGGAATAATCTAGATGTCAATAAAATAAGAGTAATAACAAATGTCATATCTCCTTGGAGGTATGAAATTACGCCCCGTAAATGGGAGTAGTCTTCGTATTGGTCACACTCGGTTGACACACGAGTTTCTTCTGCAGTGCCAACACCAACCGTATTGCGACGACTGTTTAGTACCTTTAACAGTGAGGCATTTGTTGACTGAATGCCCCCATTATAGTAACTTAAGAAATAGATATCTATTTGAGGCTCGAGGTGAGGGTGGCAGGTTCATCCTTGCCAAGATTCTTGGACATGATGTGTCCTACTATGCAAGTGGCATTTTTAGATTTATTTCAGAAGCAGGTCTTTTGAAAACTATTTAACTTCTATAGTGACATTCAACTTTTATGGTTTTAATTGAATATTCTCTTAATTTTTATTTAAAATAAATTATATCGGCGTCAATGACCTTAGATGTCAGGATGCCTGAAAACTTTAAATTAATCAATCAATCAATATGATTGTTTTAAAAGTTTGTCCAGTACTTCATGGGGGCAGACTGCAATACTATTTTAAAATTGTACAAGGCCTAGATTTTTTCCAAAATTATTAATGGTTGTGAAATATACTCCTCAGCCACCCCAAGCCGATTAAAGATATTAGATTCAATACATCATGCTGATATTAGATTGTCCACAGGAGTGTTTAGATCCTCACCAAGTCTCCTTGTTGATGCTGGAGAGTTACCTCTAAACCTTTACCGGATGTCTTCTATTATTCCGTATTGGTTTAGATCTCAAAGACTCCCTATTCTTTAGCCTTTCAGACTGCAAGCCTTTTAATGTACTCATACTTTGAGTTGCACCCAAAATATCCTCAACCCTATGGCTTTCGGGTGAAATAATTATTAAACAATCTTGATATAATTAGAATTAAGGTGCTTCCATTTTAGATATCATCAGTGCCTCCATGGAAATTACCAGAGATATCTTTTTGTAAATACTTTATTGGAGTTAAGAAGAATATGATGACAGAATCCAGGTCTCCTTTTATGGAACATGTTGTAGAACATTGGTGATCGACTTTTATATATACTGATGGCTCCAAATCTGATGCTGGTGTTGGATTTGGAGTACATAGCAATGGTTTTAATTGGAAAGGTGAACTTCCTCTATTTGCTTCCATATTTACTGCCGAACTGTATGGCATACTAACCGGTTTTGAGAAAATAGCGTTGGAAAAAGGAGGGTAATTTTACCATTTTTAGTGATGCAGTGAGTGTACTTCAAGCTTTAGAAATTTTTAATTCTAGTAACCCTCTAGTTTCAAAGATTTTAGAAAGGCTTTTTATTATTGGTTGGAGAAGTATAATGGTTCGATTTTGTTGGGTTTCAGCACATGTAGGTGCGTCTGGGAATAAGAAGGCAGATTTACTGGCGAAGAATGTGGCTTTTAAGTTGCTACCAAGAAGGTATCCCGTTCCGTGTAATGATTTTCTACCTAACATCAAGAAAGGGTTTTGTAATAAATGGCAACACTACTGGGATAGTTTAGATAGGAATAAAATGAGAGAAGTATCAAATAGCATATCTCCATGGAGGCATAACGTGATGCCTCGAAAATGTTAGAAGACTCTTTGTCGTCTTCGTATTGATCCCACTCGGTTGACACACGAGTTTCTTCTGAAGGGCCAACACCAACCGTATTGCGACGACTGTTTAGTACCTTTAACAGTGGGGCTTTTGTTGACTGAATACCCTAATTGTAATAACTTAAGAAATAGATATGTTTGAGGCTTGAGGTTAGGATGGCAGGTTTATCCTTGTCCAAGATTCTTGGACAAGATTCGTCTTACTATGCGAGCGGCATTTTTAGATTTATTTCAAGAAGCAGGTCTTCCTAAAACTATTTAACTTCTATATTGACATTCAACTTTTAAGATTTTAATTGAATATTCTATTAATTTTTATATAGAATAAATGATATCGGCGTCAATGACCTTAGATGTCAGGATGCCTAAAAACTTAAAATCAATCTGTCAATCAAAAACTGTCGATGGGAAGACCTCATCCAAGATTTCTTCCAGAAAATAATACACAGGTTTCTCCTCCATTTTACCCATGAAATTGTCAGGGTTTAAGGGCCAAATACAAAGAACTTAAGTTATTGATTAATGAGCATTCCCCAATAATTGTATGTCTACAAGGAAGCAAACTTGATGCTAATACTTCTTGTCCTCGTGTATATGTTAGCGATAGGAAACCATATGATCACAGAGTTCCCCAAATACCCTTATCTATTCGTACACCTCTGTAGGCAGTGGTTATACAGATTGATATAGGGAGAAAATATACAATCTGCTCTCTGTTCTTGCCTCCAAATGATAACATATCGTATGATAATTTAGTAGAGGTTATTCAACAGCTCTCTCAACCTTTCCTTTTATTTGAAGATTAGAATGGTAGACATCCTTTGTGTGTTTATGTATTAGCAAACACCAGGGGCAATATTATATCATCAATTGTGGAAAACAAGGATGTCGGAATCCTTAATACAGGAGAGCCCACACACTTTCATGCTTAGACAAGTACCTTGTCATGCATTTACCTTTCAATTGCAAGATCTAACTGCCTTCTTGATTTTGATTGGAGGCCATTAGATGATTGGTATACTAGTCATCATGAACCAATCATTATAAACACCAACAATGGTCCACCTTTATAAAGATCGTCACGATGGAATCTTAACAGGGCAGACTGGGTTAAATTTTGTGAGGTAAGTGAAATCGAGTGGAGTGCAGAACAGTTTTAAAGTATTGATGAAGCCATAGACCTATTGAATGGAACTCTACATACAGCAAGTCAATTTAATTCCCAAAACGTCAAGATTATTGAAATGATGACCAGTTCCATAGTGGTCTTCAGAATTATCTGTCTTGCACAGAGCCACCATAAAATCTTTGACTAGATTGCGTAGACGCCGCACTAAGGAAAATTTGATAACATACAAAAAGTGTAGAGCACAGTTCTGTCGTCCCATGAAAGAAGCTAGGTGCCAATCTTGGGTATCTTTTGTTTCCTCAGTCAACAGTACAACTCCACCATCTTCTGCATGGAGGAAAATAAAATAGATCGCCGGCAAATTTACCCCAAAATCCCCACCAGTGTTGAAGGTAAATGGTCAGTATGTGACTGAAGAAAATTATGTTAGCAATACCCTGACTGATCATTTTTCAAATGTATCATGCAAGTGTGAAGGAGCTCCTGGTCACCAGTATAGGAGCATTGAAGAAAAGAAAATCTTAAATTTTGCAACAGGAAGGGAAGAGTCATATAATTCTCCTTCTACTCAAAGTGAATTTGATTCCGTACCTTTTAATACAAAGGTATTCATTTTAAGCATTATTAATAGAATATGGCATGATCATAGTTATCCAAGTGTTTTGGGAACTAGCCGCTATTTTAGCCTTTTTGAAACCCGGTAAGGACAAGTTTTTAGCTGCAAACTATCGACCAATTGCATCGATATCTTGTTTATGTAAAATCATGGAGAAGATGGTCAATTCAAGACTAGTGTGGTACCTTGAGAAGAATGGTATTTTGTCACCAAATTAGTGTGGATTCAGAAAATACACTCAATGACTAATATATTGATACGAGAGTCCTCTATTTTTGAAGCCTTTGCTTCCAAACAGCACCATGTGACAGTCTTTTTTGACCTTGAAGAGGAATATGATACTACATGGAGTTATGGTATACTTAAAGTCATTCATGAATTTGTATTAAGAGGAGATTTACCACTGCTTATTCAATCATTTTTGAAGTGAGAGTGGGGGAAACTCTATCAGAGAGTACATGTCAGGAAGAGGAAGTTCCGCAGGGTAGTGTGCTGAGTGTAACCCTGTTTGCACAAGCAATTAATGGGATATCGTCTGTCAATCCCTGGGAGGTTCTCTCAGCACTATTTGTGGATGATCTCTCCTTATCATTTACTGGAGCTAGAATGGCAATGGTTGAGAGAAAACTACAAATTGCAATTGATAAATTTATTCAGTGAGCCGATATGAATGGAGTTAAGTTCTCTACAACTAATACTGTTGTTGTTCATTTCCGTTGTATTCGGGGAGTACATCCAGATCTGGATATATACATCAAAGGTCAACGGATCCCATATGTAGGGGAAGCTAAATTTTTAGTCTTGATATTTGATTGTAGGCTTACATGGGTTTCACACTTAAAAGCATTGAAAGCTAAATGTCTTGAGGCTCTTAATTTTTTAAAAGTATTGTCCCTTACATCATGATGGGCAGACTGCAATACTATTTTAAAATTATTGTCCTATACATCATGAGGGGAGACCGCAATACTATTTTGAAATTATACAAGGCCTTGATTTTTCCAAAATTTAGTTATGGATGTGAAATATACTCCTCAGCCACCCCAGTCCTGTTAAAGATATTAGATTCAATATATCATGCTGTTATTTGATTGTCCACAGGAGCGTTTAGAACTTTGCCTATCACAAGTCTCCTAGCTGATGCTTGAGAATTACCTTTAGACCTTACCAAAAGTCTTCTATTGTTTGGTATTGTTTGAGGTTGCGAAGATTTCCTAATTCTTTAGCCTATCATACTGCATGCCTTGTAAAGCAAACATACTTTGAGTTGTACCCAAAATCTCCTCAACCTCATGGTTTTCGGGTTAAACAATTAATAAAGTCTTGATATAATTAGTTAAGTGCATCCATTTACACCTCCATGGAAATTACCAGAGGTATCTTTTTTTTTTTTAAATTCTTTATTGCAGTTAGATAGTATATGACTGACTTAGAATCCAGGTCTCTTTCTATGGAACATGTTGCAGAATATAGGGGATCGACTTTTTTTATATACTGATGGCTCCAAATCTGATGCTGGCGTTGAATTTGGTGTACACAATAATGGTTTTAATTGTAGAGGTGCACTTCCTCTAACAGCTTCCATATATACTGCCAAACTTTATGGCATACTAAACACTATTGAGAAAATAGGGTTTGATAAGGAGGGTAATTTTACCATTTATAATGATATAAGGAGTGTCCTTCAAGCTTTAGAAGTTTTTAATTCTAGTAACCCTCTAGTTTTAAAGATTTTAGAATGTCTTTTTATTATTGGTCAGAGAGGTATAATAGTTCGATATTGTTGGGTTTCAGCACATGTAGGTGTGTCTGGGAATGAGAAGGGAGACTTACTGGCGAAGAATGCTGCATCCAAGTTGCTACCAAGAAAGTATCCCGTTCCTTGCAATGATTTCCTACCTAACATCAAGAAATTGTTTTGTAATTATTTGCAACAGCACTAGGATAGTCCAGATGGCAATAAAATGAGAGAAGTAACTAATATCATATTTCCTTGGCTATATAACATGATGCCCCGAGATTGGGATACATCTCTTTTTTGTCTCCGCATTGGTCAGTCTTGGTTGTCACCCGAGTTTCTACTGAAGGGCCATCACCAACTGTATTGCGATGACTGTTTGGTACTTTTAACAGTGAGGCATTTGTTGACTGAATACCCCAATTATAATAACCTAAGAAATATTGAGGCTTGAGGTGAGGATGGCAGGTTCATCCTTGCCAAGGTTTTCCCACACGATGTGTCCTACTATGCGAGTGGCATTTTTAGATTTATTTCAGAAGCAGGTCTCCTGAAAACTCTGTAACTTTTATAATGACATCTCAACCTTTTTGGTTTTAATTGAATATTCTTTTATGGTTTATATATAATAAATGATATCGTTGTTTATGACCTTAGATGTCAGGATGCCAGAAAACTTTAAATCAATCAATCAATCAATAAATTGGACCCAAAAACTCTCCAGCGGTAGTATCTCAAGAGAGGGCTATGAAATATTTCTATACAAGAGATCTCCTCCACTCATATTTTTTTTCCTTTTAATTTCCAATATATACGAAGTTTTCGGCAGATGAGAAAATAGAACTCTTGGATGCAGAAAGTATTGCAATAAAGGCCGAGACTTCAACAAAAGCTCGAGAAATTCGGGTATGACTCTCCTTGTCAACTCATGATAGTGTATCAACCGTGTGTCACACGATCGTACATAGTAACGACTTTTAATTTTTTGTATATATTATGCTTGTATCTTTGCTCTCCCGTCGCACTGATAGGAACCTGAAATAACATGTCTGTTTTTCTCACCGTTAACTGTTAACCGGTGAGCTTGTCGGTTGAACATGAAATTGCCTGTTATGTTTTGTCTGCCCTTTTTGCCTGGAGTTTATGTATATACAAACGGATGTTCTGTAATAAAGTTTACTCAGTTGCTTTCATCCTGCCTTTTAGTTACAACCTTCTCTCGGCCCGTCACAATAGTAATCGTCAGCACCAGAGTTATGCAATTAATGTTCTTGACTTAGTGGAAAGTATAAGATGGGAGGGGGGATTTAGTAACGACCCGAATTGCAAAAGGAATACTCTTATGAATTATAATCTGGATTATTATACGGCTCATATAAATTAGTATACTAAATATTTGGTATAATGTACTATTGTTATTACTTATTTACTGTGCTATTGGCGTTTTTCAATTACAGTAACAATATCTGTCGAATGAAGAAGTTGAGAAGAAGAGTCCAGAAATTGGTGGGGTATGGGATTAGAAAGAAAAGTTTTTAAGAATTGCGTTTGATATATATAGATATTTGGGGCAAGATGTGAATGAACAATGAAATTGAGTAGAGAGATCGACGTGTTGCTAATGCCTCTATAACTCAAGGAAGAATCTTTCCTGAGACTCAAATTTCCTAGTATAAGTTAATCATCGTTGAATCATCAGTTAGTTGTAGCTGTTCAATTTCCTTGTTTGGCACATACATGAAGGGACCAGTTATTGACGAGGAATAATGAAATTTTGCTAAAACATACGATCTGTGGGCTGCATAGTCCAGAGATTCGCCAACATTCCTTTAGCAAGGTACATAATTTCTCAGCTTTTTTAACATTAGTGATCATGTTATTCATAGCAAATTCACAGCCTTGAAGAGTTGCGTTCTTTGCATTTTACAATACAAGTGGTGAAGGTGAAAGAAGAGTGGTTGAATGGCAGTTCTTTCACTATATGGCAATATTAACGATCCATTCATTGGCTTGCACTCTATATTGTCAATATTTTTAAGGTGTCTCACGAGAGAGAGAGAGAGAGAGAGAGAGAGAGAGAGAGAGAGAGAGAGAGAGAGAGAGAGAGAGAGAGAGAGAGAGAGCACCTCTTTAAAATCGCTACCTCGTCTTCCGTAAAGAATCTAATTTTTCTCTTTTTCAGCTGGGATTAAGAAATAAACACCAAGATGTATTACTCAAATGAAAAAATAGGATAGGGTTGATATCATTGGCATTAAAAATCTTTAATTCAAATATCTAATATTATTTGAATGAAACAGTATTAAGATTATGAAGCTTCTCATTAATGGCACTCGTTTGGCTCGAGTGGAGGTTGAGAAAAGTTTCAAAGGGAGATTTAGAATAAATTCAATTTTTTTTCATTAATTTCCCATTTGCTGGAGGAGGGAAGATTTATTTAAAGTAATTATCGAACCACTTGACAGCACTTAAGTCTAAAAAATTGATACTTCACGAAACTGGTCACATCTATTTTGCATAAAGTAAATGAGCATTTTAGTGAAAAAAAAAATCCTTTGCTAGAAGAATTGCCAGTAAAAATCTATATTTGTCCGGACTTATGATGAGAATTATGTCTAGAGGAGTGTAAGAATTAACCTTATTGAGCTAGATGTTGAAAAATAATTTTCTTTTGTTGAGTTTCTAGCTGACAACTAAACCTTTTTAATTTACCTCGCGAGAGTCTTACATATTGGAGGCACGTTTCTTTTCAGGGATGAAAAGAGTGCTGAGTACTAAGAAGAAACGTTCCAATTCAAATGTGTATCAATTCGATTGTCAATTGTTTATTTCTTTCTCCTCCACCTTTCATTTCCTCTCAACTCAATTACAATCATCTATCATCAATTGCATCGTCGAGCTTTAGTTCTTCCCTCTATGAATGTAAATTTCCCGTGAAATACCGATTATCTATAAATACATCGCTGTTAGTCTTTAATCATATTTTGATCTGAGCTATTTCCAAAGCTTTAGGACAATTGGACAAATGGGCCACATTGCTCAGACATTTAGCATTAGAAGTAAAGTGGAATTCATTACTTCTGTTTGTTGTCAAATTTTCATCTAATAAATCAGCTATATGTCTGCCTGTCTCTTCTCACCTGCTTGTTTTCCTGTCTCCCTCTCTCATATCATGTACAATATTAGCATTATGAAGGCTTTCTCAACGAGCTTTAATAGAATAATTCTCCTTTAAGAATACTTCCAGCGTGATTATCAGCTGCTGCCAAAATCATCAAGGGAATATGAAATGAAAGTCAAGGCAACATTTTCAGTTGTGTCAACAGATGATAATTATGGTTCTTCTAGAGCATAGAATATAGAGTTGTGAGAAGTGCTCTGGAAGAAATACTTAATAAAATACCATTACAATATTTTACTCATTAAATAAACTTTTCATATCACTAATTAGGTGTCATCTGTAAAAACGTTCATTTCTAGTTTTGCTTGTTAATCCTTAAAGTAAATTGAGAGAGAGAGAGAGAGAGAGAGAGAGAGAGAGAGAGAGAGAGAGAGAGAGAGAGAGAGAGAGAGAGAGAGAGAGAGAGAGAGAATAAAATTCGTTCGACAACTGTTTTTGATTTGTTCATCATTGAAGATCTCCGAAATTAAAGAAGTGTTTTCTATTTATCAAAACAAATATCACTGTACCGCTCATATTACACTTTGGGATAATGGTTGAATATTTTTGGGATAGAAAAAACATATAGCCATTAATACTTTCACATTTATACATTTATATTTTACCGTATATTATATTCTGGAGGGATTATATTTCTGCAATTACAGTTACAAACCCATAATGATAGTGAAAATCATTAAAAGAAACTATTAATTTCTCATGAAATAAAAATAGAAACAAAGTTTCATTAATTAAAAAATAGCTATTTTCCTCTGGTATTATAATATTACCACCAGATTATTATTATTATTATTATTATTATTATTATTATTATTATTATTATTATTATTTCTTGCTAAGCTACAACCCTAGTTGGAAAAGCATAATGCTATAAGCCCAGGGCTACAACAGGGTTGAGAAGGGTGTTGTGGTGTTCCGCAGTATCAGCTTTCCATCGTTCGTGGAATAAGTTCATTGTGTTTG
Source organism: Palaemon carinicauda (assembly GCF_036898095.1). Lineage (NCBI taxonomy): Eukaryota > Metazoa > Arthropoda > Malacostraca > Decapoda > Palaemonidae > Palaemon > Palaemon carinicauda. Next base: position 27,384,500 of record NC_090750.1, on the reverse strand, counting down.
TTTGATTTATGATGGCTTATTCCAGAATCTTTCTTGTGTGCGGATAGGTACTTCTAAAAAGCAAAGAGTACTCGCTCCAGTTAATCTGATGCCCTAAATCTCAAAGATGGACGAACCTTGTAGTTTTCATAGCCATACCTGACAGATCTTTAATATGTTTGGATAATCTTCAAGATAGAGAAATGCCAGTTTATCTCATGTAAACTTTTTCACAATCTCCACGTGGTACTTCGTAAACTCCGGATTCTATATTTGTTTTGATTTGATAAACATTAATGAGGGTGCTTCCCATGGTCTTGGGATATGAAAAAAATGGGTTCTCAGCTTAGATATTTTTTGATATATTTTTAATACCATCTAAATATGGGAGTTTTATCTTATTTTAAAAATCTCTTGATTGAAAACATATTCTCTATAATATATTGTGCTGACTTTGTTGATGGTCTTTTCTATCACATATGTCTGGTAGAATAGCTGGGTGACTTTCTTGAATATTTTCCAACACTAACGGTTTTAAGTAAGAGTAGAAGGGGTTTGCAATTCAGAATTCACGTGAAAGACAAAGTTAAGGTATTAGTAGCTAATTAATTGGTTGAAGAGGCTAAAAGTGGGATAATGTGGTAGATTTATTCAAGTGTGATAAAGGACGCTATCCAATGTTTGTAAAGTATGTCAGGCTGAAGGAAAGGTTCCAATTGAATAAAGGAGAACCTAATCTTTGAATTAGCTTAGAAAAAATTAGATAATGATAAACTTTTGAGCAAAGTATTATTATTGCACTAGAGAATGTGAGAAAAATGATGGAAACCCTATTAGGAAAAAAACTGTTTTGAGCTACATACATGAGCACAAATCAAGAATTATTAAAGAAATGTAGGAGGTGGAATGTGGAGTGTGACAATAATGTAAGGGTTAGAATGCTGGTATATATGGATGTGCTGTGTTTTATAGATTATTTGATATTTCATTGTGGAGTGATGTGAAATGTCAGATATTCAGGTGTTAAGTTTAAAAAAGGGTACTGTAAGTGAAATCTGTAGTGAGAAATGTTTTTACATAAACTAACGTCTCCCCGCCATACTCAAGATACTCTTGTGTATACAAGAGGAGAAAGGTGAAACTAAATGTTTGTTTGAGTTGAGTGTATATGAGTAATTGTTTACCAGGATAGTTTAGCAATTAGAGGGGAGAAATGGAGTTGGGATCATAACAGGTAATAACTGGAAAGTAAAAGTGGCTGAAGTAAAGATAATAAATGATAGGCTTTTAATGATCCCTATGATAATAGGGTATCAGATGGGATGTCAAGAACAAAAAAATTATTTAGACAAAAGTTTGAGGCCGCTATTAGAGGAGTAAAAGAGAAAGAGAAGCTAATCATAGAAGCGGATATGAATGGCAGAGTGGCGAAGAGAAGGGATGGATATGAGGAGGAGGAATTAGAAATGATTATGGGGCGTATGTATTAGAGATTGATCAGTGTTTTAAAATGACGTATGAAAACTTTGTTTCAGAAGTTAGATAAGCATCTGATAACGTATAAAATTGGAGGAGGTGAAAGCCAAATAGATTACATTTTGGTTAGAGAAGCAGACAAGAAAAGTGTGATGACCTGTAAAGTTATTTTGGGGGAAGCTTGTGTTAACAATATAAACTGGCAGTGATGGAATTTAAAATGACTGGTAGAAAGCCCAAGAATAGAAAGAAGAGATCTCGAATTAAGGTTTGGGATCCTAAAGGAGAAAAATGTGACCAATTGACGAGGATTGTGAGAGAGAGAGAGAGACGACTGGAAAGGTTGAATTTCGAGATTGAACAGGGTAACAGAGCGGGAAATATCTGGGTGGTCATGAAGAAAACAATAAATGGGAGAATTAGTTGCAAGAACCAGTGGATATGGTGTGTCGAAAAGAGAAAAGTGGTGGAACAGAGGGGTGCAAGAATCAGTTAGAAGAAAATCAAAGGCATATAAGGACTGGAAAGAACAGGGACAGGGAGCAGGGGAACGGTACAGAAAAGAAGAAAAAGATTCTAGGAGGAAAATAGGTATATTTATTGTAATAGCGGTAGAGCAGTTAAGTGAAAGGCTAGGAACAAAGGAAGGAGAAAAGGATATCTATAGGATTTCAAACTTGAGGAAACAGTAAAGACAAGATTTGGATCAACTGGTGGACATCAAGGATAGAGATGGGAGCATATTGCATAGGGATGATGACATTAAGAGGAGGCGGAGAGAATATTATGAGCAACTACTGAATACTGAAAATGAGAAAAAGAAGCTATGAGAAGCACAAAGCTTGTACGGGCCAGTGATGGAGATACGAAATACAGAGCTGAAGCGGGCATTGAGTAAAATGAAGAATGGTAAAGCATCACGCCCATCAGAGTTTCTAATTGAAAAGGTCAAGATACTAGCTACAGAGGGTGAAGAATGGATGCTTGATTTATTGAGAGAAATATGGGAAGGGAAATAATGCTTAAAGACTGGGAGAAGAATCTAATGGTATCTGTATTTAAGCAGAAAGGTTACATGGAATGTGGTAACTACAGGGTAATTAAATTAACAGCATCTTTTGAAATTTTTTAAAAAGGGTACTAGATGATTCATAGAGATTATAAAGATTGGGAAACAGCAGTATGGATCCATAAGGGGAGAGGGACTGTAGATGCCATCTTTATAGTAAGGCAGTTATAGGAAAAGACTAGAAGAAGACCAGAACCTCTTCCGTGCTTTTGTTGAATAGAGGAGACTTATAGAATACCAATAAAAGTGAGGTTTTGGTGCTTGAGGAATAGGAAAGTCCTGGAGAAGTTGGTCAGAATGGTATAGGTGATATACCAATTTATGTTGGAGAAACATAAAATCTTGAATTTATTGTTGGATAACACCAGGGGTCAACATTAGGCCTACTTTTATTGATGTTGTTCTTGGATGTGTTAAGGGATCAGAAATGAAGATTTGTGGGAGTTGCTATATGCAGAGGATTTGGTGATTACCACTGAAAATGAGGAAATATTACAGAGGTGTGTGTAGAGTGGCAAAAGCCTTTGGAAAGAGGTAGCTTGAGGATAAATGTGGGTAAGACTGAAGCTTTGGTGAGCAATAAGGAAGGTAGGGAAAGGATAGCCATACATGAAGTAGAAAAACAGTTGTAAAACCGGTAGAACAATTTAGATATTTGTGATCTACTGTGAATCAGGAGGGAGGATGTAAGGCCAAAGTTGATCATAGGATAAAAGTAGCATGGGGAAAGTGGAGGGAGGTAGCAAGAGTGGTATGTGATAAGATAATGCCAATCAAGGTAAAAGTCAAGATCTGTAGGACAGTAATGACCAGTGTTAATGCATGTATAAGAAGCTTGGGCGTTAAGACAAAAGAAGAATCAAAGCTTCTGAGAACAGAGATGAGAATACTATGGTGAATTATGGGAATATCACTGCTTGAAAGATTGGAAAGTGAGGAAATATGACGAATGACAGGTGTGGTAAAGATTACAGAGATGATGAAAGTGTCAGGACTGAGATGGTGTGCGCACATGTTAAAGATGGATGTTGGGGAGAGAAGGAGGAGGGCTTGGGAGGTACCTGTTAAAGGGAGAAGATTAGGAGGGAGGCACATAATTAGATAGCGAGATAAGGGGATGGATGATATGAAGAGAGGAGGTTTGGCGCAAGAGGTTGCTATTGATAGAAGGCATTTGAGAGGGCGCATCAGGCAAGCGACTCCTTAATGTAGGGAAAACGGTCGTGAAGAAGATAGTTTAGCAATAAATATTAACACTGATGCTGAAAAAATAAGAAATACGGAGTTTTACTTTGTAAATAATCATTAGTAAGTGTAACTGTGGATAAAAAAATGCCAAAAGAAATGAGTTTCAAATTAGGGCAATCAAGGAAGGTAGCAGGGTACGAGTGGTTGAAGCAAAAGTCTTTTTCGGAAATCAATTTGATAATGTGTGAACGTATAGTTAAACCGATTCCTCTTTATAGAAGTTAAGTGTAGAAGTTAGATTCTATAGAATGAATTTAATATGTTTTCTATTGGTGTATCATAATTGGCAATGATAGAAATACAAAGGGATAATGATGTTTTATCGTTAAAGCAGAGTATAGAAAAAGCCTCCTTTCATTTGAGTTATTTTGCATTATTTCATAGCGGCCTGACATGAGTATTGCCCATTGGACTGATAATAAACGTTGATATGAGTGTAATTAATCCCATTTTCTGTCGTAATGACATGCTGGAACTGGTAATCGTTGTAATAGTCGTTTTCATGAAAATGTTATTTCCCATTACAAAATACTCCTCGGTGATCGGAACTATAAATCCAAATATACAATGCGGAAAGCCAGTTTGGTAAGCTTTGTTTTTCATAAAATTTTTAGTGCATACAAATAAAATCACGAGTACACAAACACACACATACTTACACAAACACAAATATATGTGTATATCCATATGATAATTCCCATAAAGATGATGGGGTGACAAAATCTATCCCTGTCGAATATTCCACATTTTTCCCCATGAATCTTGAAGAGGTATATTTCCAGGCAATATTTGTCTTACCTCACCTTGTAATATACCAGATATGGACCTTTCCTCTCCAAAGAAACATTGCGATCCCACTTCTGTTCATTTAAAAGTATATAAAAAGTTAGTAAAATGACTTATTACAGCCATGGTGAAGACAAGGATGGAGCTTGCAACTTATCCAAAAATGCTATCTAGAAATTTGAAGAGCAAGCGAAACTATGCAACGGTGGTTGGGGTTGGATGGATTACCGAGAAGGACGGAGTAAAATAATTGCAATTGCAATATATATATATATATATATATATATATATATATATATATATACAATATATATATATATATATATATATATATATATATATATATATATATTAGTGTATGTGTTTCTTCCCCGAATTATCATTTCCTTGTAGCCTTACTACATGGACAGTTCACCCGATTCTGTTGATCCTTCTACCACCTTATTACATCCCGTTAATTACCAGCATGATAAAAGAGTTCTTGTGCTAAATTAAGAGAATGAGGTAATTCAAACGTTTCTGGATGATTAGTTTCAATCAAGTTATGAGAAGACTCTCATTAACAAGTGACGCAATGGAACCCTTCACACATAAATGATAAAAAGTTGATTGTCATCAAAAATACTCGCACTACCTCTCTCTCTCTCTCTCTCTCTCTCTCTCTCTCTCTCTCTCTCTCTCTCTCTCTCTCTCTCTCTCTCTCTCTCTCTCTCACAAAAGTGCAAGTTTTCTCATTGACTTTCTTTATATAAGTTAATCCTTACAATAAAATAAACTTGCAAATACAAATGATAATTGAAAGGAAGTGCATAATAGGTAATGATGCTCTGAGTAGCCTCAATCTAGTTTCTATTATTTCTAGTGACTTATTGCCTTGTTTATGTAGTCTTTCGTGTTATAGATATTGTATTTATAAGCACTGTATTGAAATTTTAATCGGATCTTCCAATCATTTCTATAGTGCGCATATGTCATTCATTATTCTTTTTATAGCCACTTGTATATGCAGTAGATATAAACATCTCTTATTGTAATAAACATAACTGCAAAAAACACCTTTGTAATGACATTATAGGGAGATATAAGATATTTTATCTTCATATCACCATGTCCATTTGCTAAGAGATTAGAGAATGAACTATAAACATTATCAGAAAAAGCTAATTCAAGCAACGACAAATCCTGAATTCCTCAAAAAAAGAAAAAAAAATGGAGTAGTATCCATACAAATAATAGTAAACAATTAGTCAAAATTTAAAAAAAAATATGGGGGAAAAAATAGGAATTATGTTTCAATTATTTACCGAAACAAGAAAAATAGTGCGAGGATTTATTGATTTTGAATATAGATGGTTAGTATAGTGCCAGCTCCTTAACCTGTAAATCTAGACTTTCTTATACTACAAAGTGTCTTTTGTTGTCTCGTACTCTTTTGCTATGTTTTTTGTTATCATTTATTATCACAGTCAATCTAGACTTCTGAAGTGAGTTAAGAGTTCCAGGTTGCTTCCTGCTTCTTTAAGAATCCATAATATGCCTTACTATATGTGCTGTTTCTTGAAACATACTTTTTTCCTCCCATACTTTCTAGATTTATTTTCACTGATTTTGGTGTCGTGACTGGTAATCCCATGATTATGGACACTATCTTTACTTGCATAACACATAGCCCTCTTAATTCTATAAGTTTGTCATAGTTGTTGTTTACTTTTTTCCCCTTTATTTCTCTTCTTGTCTTAAGTCCCTTGGTGCAGCTACGTCTTTTTGTCTTACTTTCTTCTTTGTTTTGTCAACAAGATTGATGTTTTGTCCATAATACTGTCTAATTTGATAGGGCCAAGTTTCCAATACAAGGAATGCTTTTTATGAATTGGGGCACTTGTTGATGCATCCGCTCAAACTTAGCTGTTATCATCACCAACATCCAGAGTATTTGCCACACTTTTGCCGTTTGCCATGGAACCTAAAACACCATTTTCCTCTTTGATTTTAGATTACAACGATAGTAAAACTATTCAAGAAGGAGGCTTGACAATTTCAGTCATATATTAAAATAAAAAGCAGATACACGCGAGACAATTGAGAGACACTGATAGTGTTAGGGACACTTAGTGACACGGGCACAGCCTCTTTTTGTTTGAGGACCAACATGTCGCTTGGAACATGCCTGTGGAATTCCTATACTCTCACATGCCTGTACCAACCGTGTGTCACACGATCGTACATAAATTATTTTGTATATATTATGCTTGTATCTGCGCTCTTCCCTCGCACTAAAAAGAACCAGAATAGACATGTTGGCGTGTCGCCTATGAAACATTGTCATTTTCTCGAACATGTATTTTCCTGTTGCCTTGAGGTTTTGTATATAAAGGAGAGTGTTCTTTAATAAATATACTCAGTTGATTGCATCCTGCCTTTTGAGTTCACAACCCTCTCTCGGCTCGTCCAATTGGTGACCCAGGAAGTCGACTCGCTCCCACCGCCCTCTTAATGAGAGAATGCCTTGATGAAGTCATTGAGCTTCAGCACGGCATTTCATTCCCGTGCTGAAACTTGGTGACGGGCAAGAGGGCTCTCGAACTTGGGGAAATTGCTCCCCCAGTTCGAATCTAAATTTCTCCCTCTCACCTTTTTCTTTTTCTCAATATTACTTCGACCTTATCCTAATTTCATAAACTTTCTTTAGTCTTGCTTTCCAAACACTATGAGAAAATTTTCCCTCATATGTGTGTATATATTATGTACATATATATTTATTATTTCTTTTTTTTTCTCCTATGGCTTGGATGTTTTTACATACATTGTAGCCCCGGCGGGGCTGTTCATACATCCTTTATTGCTGCCTGCTTCGATGAGTGGGAGGAGGTATCACGGTTGGGAGGTTTTTGCATTCAAAGCTATATGTGAGAGTATTGGATGATTTCAGCCATCCCGAAGATGGTTTGGACCTTTTTGGTGGAACTATTCTCAAGTGTTGGGTCTTCGGAATCCAGGGGGATCCAATGCTTGGGGTAGGACTCTCGGCTTTTGGCCGGAAGCCCGTCATTATAGATATGGGGAGGATGATTCCATAATTTCTTGGTCTCAGTCCTAACAGGCGGGTTCAGCTTACACCTGTGCCTCTATATCTGTTTTGATGCTATCCTTCGGGTAGGGTATGGAGTGGACCATCTGGGAAGTATACTCTCATTGTGCCGATAGTGGAGAGTGCAAATTTCCTTTCCGATGTGTGATGGCCTAACATTCTCGAGCAGGTACATCAAACTTACTCTTTTCTCTCTCTCTCGTCTAATGGATTCTTTAAGGAACGAACCCCCATCCCCTGGATACGCTGACTCTCCCCCGGCACTGTTGACGACCTCTGCTAATGTGATAAGGGAAAGCTCTGTTGATGACCTCGGAACGGGAAAGGACCATTCTACTGATATTTATAAATCAAGTAATTTGGGTAACACGAGGAAACTTCGAATCCTCCATGTTACACAAATTTCAATAGAGACAAATTATGATGATCTATGTAAAGCATTTGAATGCTATGGATGCATAAAAGAAATAAGTATGAAACTTGAAGCTGAAACTTGGGATTCATGGATATCTTATAGTAGTTATGACGAAGCATTTAGTGCAATAAGTAACTTGAATAATATTAAAATTGATAACTTGAATGTCGCGGCTGCTCTCTGCGATAAGGTACCAAAAGATTTGGATGTGTACAGGCCTGCCGATTGGTTGGAAAAAGACGCAGATTTGGTTATGCCCTCCCTGAGAAATCCAAAACCACCGATGTGGCTTATAGCTGAATCAAAGGGGGTTAAAGGGAATTATTTTAAAATATGCAAATTGATTCAGAAAAAAGTAGGCGATATATCTCGTTTCGGAAAAAATAGTTTCCTTATCCATGCCAAATCAAGTACACAGTCGGTAATATTGTCCAATATGAAAATAAGTAATGATGACATTAAGTTAGATGTCAAACCCCACCTAAATTTTAGCTACGGAAGGGGCGTAGTTTTTAACAGAGATCTATATGATTTTACAGAGGAGGAGATACTGGCCATGTGTCCATTAAATGAATGGAAAGTTCATAAAGTCCCAGGTACATCAATGATAATCCTTACGTTCCAGGATGCTGATGTACCTTTTCATATTATTATCGAGAACGAAAGGATTAAAGTAAGACCCTTCAAGCAGAAGCCATTGCAATGCTTTAATTGTTTTAAATTTGGGCACCCGTCCAAAGTTTGCAAAAATGAGAAGATGTGTGTTATTTGCTCCAAATCTTACCATGGAGAGTGTTCACTTGGAGCCAGGTGTTTAAATTGCAGCTCGAATCACAAATCCACAGACAAGAGCTGCGAGCTATATAAGTTGGAGGAAGCTGCCCTCAACAAATCAAACTTAGAACATATAAGTGTGACCCATGCCAAAAGACTATTAAATAAATCAAATAGCTATGTTAAGGTATTAAAATCAAACTCACCTAGTACTGCCAATACCTTTAGAAAAAGAAATATATCATCTGACAAAATGTCAAATAACGAGGTAACCATATTACCTCCTGAGGCTTTACCACTGTGTATTAACACTAGGTCATTGCCCATTGCTGTACAGCCTTCAGCCGCCATTACAAAAAATAATACAAACCTCTCTCAGGCCATGTCCTTGCCTGATCTGATGGAGGTTCCACTTAAGACTAACTTACCTGATGCACCTGTTGTGGGAAAGGTGCAAAATCCTCGAATCCCACCATCTATTAATCGTAAAAGAGAGAGACCTCCATCTCTCTCTCCACCCTCCATTAGAAACGTTAAGGTTATGACATCAAATAAATTTGATGTTTTGTCTGTTGATGTTTCTAATGAACCAGAAGATGAACCGAATAAATCAGAAATTCAAGTTGAGGTCCACCATTCACCTCAACAAATAGATAAAAAGAAAACAAAGAAAAACACAAATGTAAAACCCAACATAACAAGACCACCTCTGAAGAAACCTACTGGTAATAATGTTGAATTAAAAACTGCTAATGGGAAGACCTCATCCAAGATGTCTTCCAGAAATAATCCATAGTTTTCTCCTCCATTTTGCAATGGAACTGTCAGGGTTTGAGGGCAAAATATGAAGAACTTAAGCTCCTAATTCATGAGCATTCCCCCATAATTGTATGTCTACAGGAAAGTATGCTTGATTCTAACACTCCTAGTCCTCGAGAGTATGTTAGCTATAGAACACCATATAATCAGCAAGCAGGGAGCCATGGTGGAAGTCTCATGTACGTTCGTCGAGATGTTCCCCAAATACGTATGTCTATATGTACAACACTGCAGGCAGTGGCTGTACAAATGATAATATTTTATATGATGATTTAGCAGAGGTCATTCATCAACTCCCTCAACCATTTCTCTTACTGGGAGATATGAATGGTAGACATCCTTTATGGGGTGATATTTTAGCAAACACAAGGGGCAATATTATCTCATCAATTGTGGAGAATGAGGATGTGGGACTCCTTAACCCTGGATAGGTACGGTGGGTCGTTTGCGACCCCGAGCGTCAAAAAAAAACAGGTTTTTCTCACGTGACTCACCCCTGTGACTGAATTTGTGGGTGATCGACCTGCAGGAGGTGTCTCCCCTACACGCTCTAGTAGTGTCCAGATGTGCATTGCTGTAGCTGTACTCCTTCCCCGATTTCTGAGACGCGTCGGGGTCGTTCGCGTCCGAGTTTACCCTTCTGAGGTAGTTTGCATAATTATCAAAGTTATTACGTATTATGAAATTGTCGTAGAATGGTGCAACTTGTATAGGTTATCAGTTGTGGAAAGTCTTGGTGGATTGTTTGGCTACCATGTGCATGTTTTTTTTTTTAGTTAAAATGTCGTTCATCACCACGAGGACCATTTTACCGCGAGTGCCCCTTTTTCATTTTTTTTCATTTTTTTGCCAAGTCATTTTTCCGTAAGATATTGCTAAATAGTGTCGTAAAACTTTTGCTTGTTTAGTGTTGGAAAGTGTGTCTAGATGATCTGGCTACCCATGCATGACTTTGTTTTTGTCAGATACGACGTAGTTATTGGTATATTGGGTATTTAACTGCGGTTACCAATTTCTGTTTTTTTTTCAATATTTGTAAAAATTACTACGTAGTAAGGAATTGCCGTATATTATTCATTTTTTTTTCATGTTTATGTGTTAGAAAGTGTGCCTTGATGGTTGGGCTAACACGTGCATGTCTTTTTTTTTTATCTGAGATGTCGTATATTAGAATGTCGGGCATTTTACCGCGAGTGTCCCTTTTTAATTTTTTTAAATTTTTTTGCCAAATCATTTTTCCGTAAGATATTGCGAAATAGTGTCGTAAAACTTTTGCTTTTTTAATGTTGGAAAGTGTGTCTAGATGATCTGGCTACCCATGCGTGATTTTGTTTTTGTCAGATACGACGTAGTTATTGGTATATTGGGTATTTAACTGCGGTTGCCAATTTCTGTTTTTTTTTTCAATATTTGTAAAAATTTACTACGTAGTAAGGAATTGCCGTATATTATTGATTTTTTTTTCATGTTTATGTGTTAGAAAGTGTGCCTTGATGGTTGGGCTAACACGTGCATGTCTTTTTTTTTTATCTGAGATGCCGTATATTAGAATGTTGGGCATTTTTCCGCGAGTGCCCCTTTTTATTTGTTTTGCATTTTTTTGCTTAGTCATGTTACCGTAAGGAATTGGCAAGTAGTGTCGCAAAACTTATATTTTTATAGTGTTGGAAAGTGTTTCTAGATGATCTGGCTACCCATGCCTATTTTTTTTTTAGCCAAATATGGCGTATATATAAGTATGTGTTCGATTTTCCTGTGATTGCCATTTTTTCGTTTTTTCCCATTTCTTTCAAAATTACTACGTACTAAGGAACTATCACAGAGTAATATTTCATTTATATGTTTATTTGTCGGAAAATATGCCTTGATGGTTTGCCTAGCACGTGGCTGAAATTTTTTTTTTCTGAAATGCCGTATATTAGAATGGCCATTTTTCCACGAGTGCCCCTTTTTATTTGTTTTGCATTTTTTTGCTTAGTCATGTTACCGTAAGGAATTGGCAAGTAGTGTCGCAAAACTTATATTTTTATAGTGTTGGAAAGTGTTTCTAGATGATCTGGCTACCCATGCCTATCTTTTTTTTAGCCAGATATGGCGTATATATAGGTATGTGTTCGATTTTCCGGTGATTGCCATTTTTTCGTTTTTTCCCAATTCTTTCAAAATTACTACGTACTAAGGAACTATCACAGAGTAATGATTCCTCTAGATGTTTATTTGTCGGAAAATTTTGTTTACTTTTTTTTTGATTGAATATCATCAAATTTTTTTAGCTAAAATAGTGTTTTACATTTTTTTTTTTCGATTTTATTTCCCTTCAAAAAAATTTTTTTGGGTCAGAATTTTAATTTTATAGTCGTAAAATAATCGACAATTATCCAGCAACCCACCATACAATTTTTATGCATATCCAATAATAATTAGATTAGTAAATAACACCTTGAAATTGACATACCCTTCCTACATTTCAAGTGGCAGATTAGGGAGTCTGAGTCAGTGTGGTTGGCGGCCATTTTGTGGACATATCCGAAGCGTAAGTTGCCCTATCTATATATATTCTTGTTCCCTATAGAATTTGCGATATTTTGGTATATTTTTACCTGCATAAATATCATATTATATATTAAATATATGTATTTTTTTACGAAATTTCCAAGTACTCAAAAAATTACCTTTAGATATGGCCCCTGATATAAATGTAATTTACAAAATAATGAAGATTTTTTTACATATTTCTATTTTAGGATAACATATGTTTATTCCCTAAAAAAATTAGCCACTTCCTATTTCATTTGGGTACCCAAAAAAAATCATGAAATTTGGACAATTTTTTTTGGCCAAAAAAAGTTACCCTTTTTTTCTCATTTCAGATCTTCACCTCCATGGGTCTGACTTCATCCAAAATACATCAAGATGTGTCCTAAACATTCAAGAATCAATTCCTAAAAGGATTTGTGTATATATGTATAAACTTTTTTTTATGAATTTTTATGTCAGGTCTTTTTTTTTTCTACTTAATTTTTTAAAATATTTATAATAAATAGTTTTTCTGCAGATGAGTAGTATTTATCTTTACAGTTGTTTTAAGCATTCATTGAAGTTTTTTTTGGCAAAAGAAAGAAGGAGGTTACTGCAAAAACTGATTTTTCAAGAATTTTTTTTGGCGTCGGGGTCGTTCGCGTCCGAGTATACCCTTAAAGGGGTGTCCGAGGACCGTACCTATCCAGGGTTAATACAGGAGAGCCCACACACTTCTATGTTCAGACAGGTTCCTTGTCATGCATTGACCTTTCAGTTGCAAGCTCTAACTGCCTTCTTGATTTTGATTGGAGGACATTAGAGGATTGGCATACTAGTGATCATGCACCAATCATTATAAACACCAACAAGGGTCCGCCTTTGCTAAGATCGCCACGTTGGAATCTAGACAAGGCAGACCGGGTTAAATTTTCTGAGCTAAGTGAAATCGAAGGGAGAGCAGAACTGTTTGAAAGTGTTGATGATGCCATAGACCTATTGAATGGAACTCTTCATACAGCAGGAGTCAATTCAATTCCCAAAACATCAGGGTTATTCAAACGACGACCAGTCCCGTGGTGGTCTTCAGAACTAACTGCACTCCACAGAGCCACAAGAAGATCTCTAACACGATTGCGTAGATGCAGAACTGATGAGAATTTAATTATGTACAAGAAATGTAGAGCACAGTTCCGTCGTGCCATGAAAGAAGCAAGGCGCCAGTCATGGATGTCTTTTGTTTCCTCCATTAACAGTAGAACACCACCATCTTCTGTGTGGAGGAAAGTAAAAAAGATAGCTGGCAAATTCACCCCCAACCCACCACCAGTGTTGAAGGTGAATGGCCAGTATGTAACTGATGCAAATGAAGTTAGCAATGCCCTGGCTAATCATTTTTCAAATGTATCCAGCAAGTTTGAAGGAGCCCCTGGTCACCAGTATAGGAGCACTGAAGAAAAGAAAATTTTAAATTTTGCAACAAGAAGGGAAGAGTCGTATAATTCTCCTTTCACCGAAAGAGAATTTGATTCCGCACTTGCTCATTGCAATGATACAGCCCCTGGACCCGATGGAATTCCATATGCAATGATTAAACATGTACATTTTAATACAAAGCTATTTATTTTAAGCATTATTAATTGAATATGGCATGATCATAGTTACCCAAGTGTTTGGGAACTAGCCATTATTTTAGCCTTTTTAAAACCCGGTAAAGACAAGTTTTTAGCAGCAAACTATTGTCCTATTTCATTGACATCTTGTTTATGTAAAATCATGGAGAAGATGGTCAATGCAAGGCTGATATGGTACCTTGAAAAGAAAGGTATTTTATCACCGATTCAATGTGGATTCCGGAAAATGCACTCAACGACTGATGTGTTGATACGACTTGAGTCTTCTATTTGTGAAGCCTTTGCTTTCAAACAGCACCATGTTACAGTATTTTTTGACCTTGAAAAGGCATATGATACCACATGGAGATATGGTATTCTTAAAACCATTCATGAATTGGGATTGAGAGGAGAGCTGCCACTATTTATTCAGGCATTTCTTTCACGTAGAGTTTTTCAAGTGAGAGTGGGGGAAACTCTATCAGAGAGTAAGTGCCAGGAAGAAGGAGTTCCTCAGGGTAGTGTGCTGAGTGTAACCCTTTTTGCACTAGCAATTAATGGGATATCCTCAGCCATTCCCCAGGATGTTCTCTCAACATTATTTGTGGATGATCTCTCAATATCATTTGCTGGCGCTAGAATGGCAATGGTTGAGAGAAAAATCCAACTCTCTATTGATAAAATTATCCAGTGGGTTGACATGAATGGATTTAAGTTCTCGACAAGTAAAACTACCATTGTCCATTTTTGTCATATCCGGGGAGTACATCCAGACCCGGATATATACATTAAAGGTCAACAGATACCATGTGCAAGAGAAGCTAAATATTTAGGTTTGATATTTGATTTTAGGCTTACATGGGTTTCTCACTTAAAAGCATTAAAAGCTAAATGTGTTGAAGCTCTGAATATCTTAAAAGTATTGTCCCATACATCGTGGGGGGCAGAACGCAATACTATTTTAAAATTATACAAGGCCTTGATTTTTTCCAAAATTAGTTATGGTTGTGAGGTATATTCTTCAGCCACCCCAAGCCGGTTAAAAATATTAGACTCGATACATCATGCAGGTATTAGATTGCCTACTGGAGCTTTTAAATCCTTGCCTATCCCAAGTCTCCTTGTTGATGCTGGAGAGTTACCTCTAGACCTTTACCGAATGTCTTCCATTCTTCGGTATTGGTTTAGATTGCAAAGACTCCCTAACTCTCTAGCCTTTCAGACTGCAAGCCTTGTAAGACACGTATCATACTTTGAGTTGCACCCAAAATCTCCTCAACCTTATGGCTTTCGGGTGAAACGATTATTAAATAGTCTGGATATAATTAGAAATAAGGTACTTCCATTCAAGGTATCATCAACGCCTCCATGGAAGTTACCAGAGATATCTTTTTGTAAATGTTTTATTGGAGATAAGAAGAATATGTCAGACCTAGAAGCCAGGTCTCTCTTTAATGAACATGTTAAAGAACATAGCGGATCAACTTTTATCTATACTGATGGCTCCAAATCTGATGCTGGCGTTGGATTTGGAGTACATAGTAATGGTTTTAATTGTAGAGGTGCACATCCTCTGACCGCTTCCATATTTACTGCCGAACTGTATGGCATATTAACCGCTATTGAGAAAATAGCGTTGGAGAACGAGGGTAATTTTACAATTTTTAGTGATGCAAGGAGTGTCCTTCAAGCTATGGAAGTTTTTAATTCTAATAACCCTCTAGTTTTAAAGATTTTAGAATGTCTTTTCATTATTGGACGGAGAGGTATAACAGTTCAATTTTGTTGGGTTCCAGCACATGTAGGTGTGTCCGGGAATGAGAAGGCAGACTCACTGGCTAAGGAGGCTGCATCCGAGTTGCTGCCAAGAAGGTATCCCATTCCCTGTAATGATTTACCTGACATCAAGAAATTGGTTTGCAATAAATGGCAACAGCAATGGGATAGTCAAGATGGCAATAAAATGCGAGAGATAACAAATAACATATCTCCTTGGAGGTATAGTATGATGCCCCGAAAATGGGAGACGTCTCTTTGTCGTCTCCGTATTAGTCACACTCGGTTGACACACGAGTTTCTGCTGAAGGGCCAACACCAACCGTATTATGACGACTGTTTAGTACCTCTAACAGTAAGGCATTTGTTGACCGAATGCCCCAATTATAACAACTTGCGGAATAGATATTTGTTTGAGGCTCGAGGTGAGGGTGGCAGGTTCATCCTTACCAAGATTCTTGGAAATGATGTGTCCTACCATGCAAGTGGCATTTTTAGATTTATTTCAGAAGCATGTCTTCTGAAAAATATTTAACTTTTATGACATTCAACTTTTATGATTTTAATTGAATACTCTTTTATTTTTTATTTTATTTTATTTTTTATTTTTTTATACATGAATTAAATGTTACCGGCGTCAATGACCTCAGATGTCAGGATGCCTGAAAACTTTAAATCAATCAATCAATCAATCGCTCCCACCGCCTTCCACCCCCACCCCCTCGCCCCTCCATCGTTGGTACTATGGCGGACTCTACGGCAGTTGGTGCTGCGGCCGCTCCATTCAAACTTTCATCGTTTGCCAGCGGAGAGGCGTTTGCTTGGTTTCAGGGCGCAGAAGTCCAGTTTCGCATCAGGGGCGTGACTCGCTCAACTACCAAAGCAGATTATGTTCTTGCGGCGATACCCGAGGACACCTTCCCAGAAATATCCGACTGGCTTTGTGAACAAGGAGACACCCCAATAGCGTATGACGTCCTCAAAACATACCTTCTGCAGCAGTACTCGCCGTCGCCAGCCGCCCGTATAGCAAAATTTTTCTGCTCTCGCAACAACCGTTGGGGGACCAAAGGGCTTCGCTTGCCCTCAGGGAAATGACCAGTATCGCTCGCCTTCAACCTGACGCAGACGGCTCTCCTCGTGAGGTGAACCTACTTCGTGCCCTTTGGATACGCCGTTTACCCGGACCTATACGCGCTGCCATACCCGATGTCGATAGTTTACCCATAAAGGACTTGATGACCAAAGCTGACGCCCTTATGGACAGCCACTTCAAGATCTCCATCAACGCCTCCACCCCTGATGAAAAGGATGCCTATTCAACGTCAACCGAAGCTAACATGAATGCCGTAGGACATACACGCCTACCCCGTGATGTGCCGAAGCAGCGACAAAGCCGCCAAACACCCACCAATCGCTCGCGCCCCAACGAACGACTTCTACAGCCACTTACTACCTCCCATCCGCCGCAGTTTTGCTACTACCACTTCAGATTCTGGGCAACCGCGAAGAAATGTGCCAAGGTTTGTCAGTGGCCAAAAAACGTGTAAGTAGGCCATCGCTCGTGGCGGTGGCCTCCCATGTTTCTAATCTTTTCTTTTTCTAGGATGCAGGAATGGGTGTGCAATTTTTGGTAGACACGGGTGCTTGTCGTTCTCTTTTGCTAAGGAAACTCTTCAAGGCACGACGTAGTCTGTCTACATCTGCCGACGTCCGCTTGATGGCCACCTACAGTTACGAGAACCTCACATTATCGTTCGGAAACGGTAAATTCAATTGGAAGTTTCTCGTTGCTGACGTCACAATGCCAATCCTCGGTGCGGATTTCCTCTCTCATTTCCACCTTCTGGTCGATGTCGCCCACCGACGACTGGTCAACGCAGACTCGTACTTGTCGACACCTCTTCAACCCGCCCCCTCTAACCTCGCTCTCCACATCAGCGCACCCACGGATGCCTGCGGCCACCTGCTCATGTTGTACCCGGAAGTTTTCCGTCCTGAACTTCGCCAAATGCCCACGGTTCCTGCCACGCACGGTATTTATCACCATATCAAGACGACGGGACCCCCAGTCTTCGCAAAATTCAGATGTCTGGCACCGGAACGATTGGCAGCTGCCAAACAGACGTTTGCCGAAATGGAGGAAATGGGCCTTTGCCAAAAGGCCTCCAGCCCATGGTCGTCACCCTTACACATCGTTCTTAAGAAAGATGACTCCCTACGTCCGTGCGAGGATTATAGGCGCCTGAACATGCAAACAGAACCGGATCACTACCCCCTCCCAAACATTGCCGACGTACCTCCTACCTGCACAAAGCGAAGGTTTTCTCTACGCTCGACCTCCTGAAGGGGTATTATCAGGTGCCTATGAAACCAGAAGACATCCCCAAGGCCGCCATCACCATTCCGTTTGGTACATACACCTTCAATTACTCCTGTTTTTGCTTTTGTAATTCTGGTGCCACGTTTCAACGTCTCATGGATGGCATCTTAGGGGGCCTCCCTTTCTGTGTATGTTATGTGGACGACATACTTGTGTTCTCCTCTTCAAAAGAGGAACACCTCCGTCACCTGCGCATCGTGCTCGACCGCCTTGTAGTCCGGTACGACAAGTGTACCTTTGGCGCCAACGAAGTGTCGTTCTTAGGGCACCGCATCACTCCTGAAGGAGTCCATCCCCTCCCTGAGAAGGTACCAGCGGTTCAGAACTTCCCCGCGCCCTCGACCGTCAAAAATCTGCAGGAATTCTTGGGCATGATCAACTATTATCACCGTTTTCTGCCGGCCATTGCCGCCACTCTTGCTCCCCTCTACGGCTCCCTCAAGGGCAAGCCAAAGGACCTGAAGTGGGGTCCCCTTCAAGAAGCAGCCTTCTGCAATGCAAAGAAGGCCCTATCAACTGCTGCGGCTCTCACTTTTCCTATCCCACACGCCCCTCTCCTTCTCTCCACCGGTGCCAGCGACGTCGCTATTGGTGCAGTACTCGAGCATGTGGTCAACGGCTCGCCCCGCCCATTGGCCTTCTTCAGCAGAAAACTGTCCAAGGCAGAATCGGGCTATTCTACCTTCGACCGAGAATTGCTGGCGGTGCACTTGGCTGTCCGTCACTTTCGTCATTTCTTAGAAGGTACGCCCTTCGTCATTCGCACAGACCACATGCCCCTGGTGCACGCCTTTACTCGACAGTCTGATGCCTGGTCCGCCCGGCAACGCCGACATCTCTCCGCCGTGGCTGAATACAATTGCACCCTTCAATACGTCCCTGGGAAAATGAATCCCGTTGCCGATGCCCTGTCAAGAAACATGTTGGCTGCCGTTCAACTGGGATTGGATTACAACGCCCTGGCTGAAGCCCAACGACAGGATCCAGAATATCAAGCATGTAGGACATCCTGCACGTCCCTCCGTTGGGAAGACTTTCCCCTCGAAGATTCCAACACCACCCTCCTCTGTGACATCAGTACTGGCAGACCACGACCTTGGATTCCTGCTCCCATGCGCCGACAGGTGTTTGATTTCATTCACGGCCTTTCACATCCCTCGTGCCGTTCTACTGCACAGCTGCTGAAATCAAAGTTCATTTGGCACAGCATTTCTAAGGATGCTAAGGATTGGGTCCGCGCCTGTACTTCTTGCCAAACTTCCAAAGTACATCGACACACGGATTCAGGAGTGGGCACCTTTCCTCAACCTCAGCGTCGTTTTGCACACATTCAAGACGATGTTGTAGGCCCCCTACCCACATCTTAAGGACATCGTTACCTGTTTACCGTCATCGACCGCTCCACCCGTTGGCCTGAAGGCATTCCCATGGAAACTGCAACGTCCACTTCATGTACATCTGCCTTACTCTCTGGATGGATTGCAAGATTTGGTATCCCTGAGCATATTACTTCTGACAGAGGAACCACTTTCACCTCTCAATTGTGGACATCATTAGCGAATCTCCTGGGCATCACCCTACATCAGACAACGGCCTACAACCCCGCTGCCAATGGAATGGTTGAACGTTTTCATCGCACCCTCAAAGCAGCTTTGATGTCCCGCTGCAAGGATTCAAACTGGTTTACTCAGCTTCCCTGGGTCCTCCTGGAACTAAGGACCACTCTTAAAGACGCCCTCAACGTCTCGGCATCTGAAATGGTGTATGGCGACCCGTTGGTCGTCCCGGCCGAATTTTTTCCTTCTACAACCTCCTCCGACGATCTCCAGCGCATACGTCACGTCGTGGGAAAATTTACTCCATGCCGCCAGACTTACAAGCCCCCAGCGAAGCATCACATACCTACAGACTGGCATTCTGCAACGCACGGCTTCCTGCGCAACGACACTACCAAGCGACCGCTAACGCCCCCTTACACGGGCCCTTTCCTTGTGATCCGACGCAGTCCGAAAGCATTCTTACTAAACTTTCGTGGCAAAGAAGACTGGGTCTCCATTGATCGTCTAAAACCTGCTTATCTACTGCCAGTTGACCCGCCTACAGTCCGCCTCTCTTGAGCAGGGCGCCCTACTTAACATGAACAGTATGTCATTTTTAGGGGGGGAGCCATGTACCAACCGTGTGTCACACGATCGTACATAATTTATTTTGTATATATTATGCTTGTATCTGCGCTCTTCCCTCGCACTAAAAAGAACCAGAATAGACATGTTGGCGTGTCGCCTATGTAACATTGTCATTTTCTCGAACATGTATTTTCCTGTTGCCATGTACCAACCGTGTGTCACACGATCGTACATAATTTATTTTGTATATATTATGCTTGTATCTGCGCTCTTCCCTCGCACTAAAAAGAACCAGAATAGACATGTTGGCGTGTGGCCTCTGTAACATTGTCATTTTCTCGAACATGTATTTTCCTGTTGCCTTGAGGTTTTTTTATATAAAGGAGAGTGTTCTTTAATAAATATACTCAGTTGATTGCATCCTGCCTTTGAGTTCACAACCCTCTCTCGGCTCCTCACATGCCCATATCGACCACCAACAGGCTCACTCAGGCCGAGAATGTTCACTATCAATGTCGAGTACAATTGTTGTGATTTAAAAATGAAAACGTTTCATTACAGAGGACAATTTACGCTAAAATAGCGCTAAACGAAGTGAGAGTATCTGTAGGGACGGACTGGTACTGAAAATCTGCCATGGAGTTTTTTTTTTTTTTTTTTTTAAAGCAACCCACTTGTCAACTATTTTTAATCCTCCCATTTTGTCAATTTAAAAAGAAATAATGTTAAACAAACTGCTATAATGTACAATATACAGTAATGTTACTATGCCATAGACCTGTATTACTGATATGTAATCACACACATGCAGTCCCCAACTCAAAATATTTTGACTGTAAGTACTAAGTGACAATATTTTGCCATAATGATAAAAAATAATACTGCTAACATTGCCCACTGAAATATTAATTTTACAATTACTGTATCATGAAAATATCAATATAATTTTCGTATTATTATTGTTATTCTTAATAGTACCACCATACATCCCTGTAAAAAGGGGGTTTGCTTGTGACCACCCATCTCCTGGGATGGTGCGTTTAGTCTAGCAGTGGAATAAGCAGTAGCCATATCAATAGCAGACATTGGACTAGTAGTAGAATTTATTGGTAGTATTATTGGTTATCGCTGCTTATTGTTTATATTATTGTTCTTTTAAACCTACAGATAAGACCAACTTATTCAAAAGGAAGAACTAACATAAAAGCTAGTGCGCTTCACAATAATTTTCAATGTATCAGCAATTTTCTGAGCAGGTTACTCTTCCTAGCAATGTTATTTACTATAACATCATTATCAAGTCACTAGAATACCTTTCTCTACTGCCATAAACATAAAAGCTGGCAGATGTTCTAGTGAGGATGTACCCTCTGGGTGGTTTTAGATGAATCTTAGAGTGGAAAAACTTATATCACATGTAACGTGTGTAACTGGTGTAGTAAGAAAGAACTTATATGCTAAACTTATAACATGATATGCACCAGTCAACAGGTTATATCTTCCAACTATTTGATAACATCTTATTGTACACTTTTTACAAAATTAACAGTTGTAGGTAATCTCTTCTTCAAAACAACTAGCCCTATGATTCTCACTCGCCCCTTTACTTTCAATCTTGTAATCTTCCAATGACACATGTTTTAGTTTTATCCAAATGGGCACCAGCCACCCGTTGAGATACTACCACTGGAGAGTCATAGGGTCCTTCAACTGGCCAGACAGTACTACGTTGGATCCTTCTGTCTGGCTACGGCTCATTTTCCCATTGCCTACATATACAACGAATAGCCTGACTTATTCCTTACATATTTTCCTCTGTCCTCACATCTGACAACACTGAGTTTACCAAACTTCTTTGCTCAAGGGGTAACTACATCACTGTAACTGGTCAGTAGCTTCTTTCTCCTTGGTAAGGGTAGAAGAGACTCTTTATCTATGGTTAGCAGCTCTTCTAGATGAAGGACACTTAAAAATCAAATCATTGTTCTCTAGTCTTGGGCAGTGTCATAGCCTCTGTACCATGGTCTTCCACTGACTTGGGGTAGAGTTTTCCTGCATGAGGGAACACTGAGGCACGCTATTCTATGTTATTCCTATTCCTCATGTTTTTTGAAGTTTTGATAATTTAGATATGAAAGGTTTTTTGCCTGTTGTTACTGTTCTTGAAATATTTGGTTTTTATTGTTAACTATTTCTATTGTAGTTTATTTATTTCCTTATTTTCTTTCCTCAGTGGGCTATTTTCCCTGTTGGAGCCCTTAAGCTTATAGCATCCTGCTTTTCCAACTAGGGTAGTAGCTTAGCAAGTAATAATAATGATAATAATAATAATAATAATAATAATAATAATAATAATACTCTTTAATTCAGATTACAAATTTTCAACTGTACCCCTGGTTTCGAATTCAATTAAACAATTAACTCCTTAAATAAGGACTTTTACTGCATTGTATAAACTCATAATTTCCTGATCCAAAAAATGTTATTTAAATGAAATGTCACTGTACAGTATACCATGTGTGAGAAATTAGTCAGGAATGCTTCCTGAAACTTTGTCTAATATCTGATAATGCATTGTAACGGTAAAAGTCTTATCTGTTTCATTCAGTGTTTCTACAGGAGACACTTCTTTGGGCATATTTTTTTTTTTGTCTCATTTTTTGTTAAAGTTAATTTTGCACTTCCATCTGTATTTACTATTTGCCCATTGCACAAATGTGTTTGCTGCAACCTTAATATCTTCAATACCTTCAATATTCATTATACCTCCATATTCTTATAGGTTGATGAGACAATTCTGTAAATTATTAAAAAAAATCCATTCTGGTTTGCAGATATTGTTATAGTAGTGTAGTGTGCTAAAATATCCCAAGAAGTATCTGAGTCGTTAGAATGGTCTCATATTTTAGAAGTGACTCATTATAAGCTCTATGTTTAACTAAAACATTTTACTTCACACCTACATGTTCTACGATGGTAACTAGAAACTAATGTTAGCAAAATATCTACAAAGAAAGCACTATCTGTTTTACCAAAATTTCTAAATATACTCCTAAAAGTCAACTTTAGCCCACCAATGAGGAGCCAGGCTTTGATGCTGACACTTGGATTTCCCTTAATCCATATATTCATTGGCTGATTACTACTACAATATAATTTAGTAGAGTAAATAATGATATACTTGGTAGCACTAATCCAGATGTGTTAACCAAAGGCAAATTTAACACATGCGCATAACACCTTACATGTACCTTGACAATGTGTGGAAAAAAGATATCAAAATCATCTAAACTGGCCCTGCAGGCTGGAGGCTCCATCTGTGGCATTCCTAATGCAATTGTTTGGAATCAGTTATAATTTACAAAGCACATAATTCAACATTTCAACGACTCACTTAGCTGTGGATGCTTCACAGTTTACTACAACTATAAATCTTTCATTTATAGCATTTGTAACATAACTAAGGACTACAGCAATCTCCAAAGAAAACATTCCAATCTCATTAACTTCATTTGCAATCAATTTACTGCTGAATAGTTTGCTGAATAGTATTTTTTATCTCATTCATTGTCTTTATAAAAAAGCTAATAAATGATCATTTACCCTGTGACCGAGCTTGATGGTGCATCATATTCTTCTCAACACATTCACTGAGATGTTCCTTCATACTATCATGAATTCACAACAAAATGATCACCTCTAAACCAAGATCATTAATAGTATAGATCGCTTCAAAGCTTGTACCCCAGAGCTTTAACACGCTTTTTTTTTAATCACTTTAACAAAATTGTTCACATGTTCCAGTACCAAGCACCTTTTCCTAACCTCTTCTTTAAGGATGGAAATCTGTTTACCTTCCAATAGGTGTTAATATCTGCTTCAGAAGCTCTTAAGAAAATATGCCTTTGCAGAGTTTTTGTGTAAACATTTTTCCTGTTCTTCGACTGTGATGGACGTGATTCCAATCCTTCATTTCACCAATAAAGACTTTTCTTACACTGTTAGTCCCATACTTGCAATAAAACACGTTTTTAACAACAGAGTTGTTAGTTGTCAGTTTTCTGTGAAATTTAAAATAGAAATGGAAAATCTTCTGAATGTTTCGGTCACATAAGGTAATTGGGAACAATGTATTCCTCACAGCATTCTTAGTTTCTTGACTAAATTGCTCATCATCAGCGTAAAGGAAAATGAAGTAGAAATGCAGTCATTATATGAATAACGGAATTTATGTAATTGTACCTATGATTTAGTACTTTAGGTATTAATATTGATATATATAGTTCTACTCTAATATAAATATACTCTTGATTAATAGCTCTTAGTTGGTTTACTTTTCATTTCATGGTATGGATTTTCTTTAAGACCAGAGCTTGTATGAGTTAAATGATAGCTTACATAAATCTGCATTTTCATTCATCCTTACCTTAACCTTGTAAAGGCTGGATATTTTGATTAATTTGCACAGAAATTGCATATACTAGGTATAAGTTACTTCTACATATAATCCTCAACAAGAGCCTAGTGCTTCTACTCCTCAGCCTTACCTCTTATCCCTGCCCTTCCACTTCCCAACGAGAAGTCTGTGAACTGGACGAGTATAGCTCTCTCTCTCTCTCTCTCTCTCTCTCTCTCTCTCTCTCTCTCTCTCTCTCTCTCTCTCTCTCTCTCTCTCTCTCTCTCGTCTTCATCATATCTCTTCTTGATATATCATTATTATTATTAATTTATTTTTCTTACTTACATCTTTTCTCCTACTATTGAGTGAAGCCCAGACCAAGTGGCCATCAAATTGGGTAACCCATCTGGAAAAGTCCAGAATCTTCAGATGACCAGACTGCCCTTGCTGTATCTGTACGTCAATGTCGTTTGAAGGATAAATATTTTGTTAATAGAAAGATGCCAAGTTAAACAAGAAGAAACCAAGAAAGGAAAAAATAGGCAAATGAGAATGATTGTTTGAACCTGAACATTTAGATTACCTTCACGATATTGTTCTGTGGGGAATTGGATAAAATTTTAAGTCCCACACTTTTTTTCATTAGGCTGTAAGGAACTCTGCCGTATTACCTAATCAGGCCCTATCTCCGTTTCTATTGACGTTTCTGTATCTGGGACTCCACAAGGCTCCTCCTTGGTTTTATATAGGCGCTCTTTTGGCTGATCTAATATAATTAGAATTCTTTTAGAATTGCTCTCTATAAAAATCTATAAAATTCTCATGTGCCCATCTAAGCAACTCCAGAGAGGCCAATATTAATTTATCCTCATTTATTTTTCCTATTGATTTACACACGAGGCCCTGTCCGCATGAATCATATCTCCCTGCAGCAATGTCCTCATAACTCTCGAATCATGAGACATGGTTGCATTCATCATCTATGCACCACCGGGGACAAGAGAAGAGTCGAGAATCGATCGGAGAAAGGGGGCGAAGGGAAGATGGTGGAGAGAGAGGATTTAAGTAACTGGTAGGATGAGAGGCGGGGAACACAGTCACCTTCTCCACGTTGATTTGTTCCAGAAATAATGATGTCTACAGTTGATGAATTTCTCTTCACCTTTACCTACAGTGCTGACACACAGCTAAAAAAAAAATTGTTCGTATGTTCATGGTGATTTTTATTTTGTATTGACACACACACTCCTCTCTCTCTCTCTCTCTCTCTCTCTCTCTCTCTCTCTCTCTCTCTCTCTCTCTCTCTCTCTCTCTCTGGCTTCCATAGATAAAACCCACATGCAGGAGCAACGGATTAGGATACACAGGCGAGCATTTAAACAAATGAGTTAGCAAACGACGCTGGCAATGCTGTGGCACCGAGTTTGAGTCCCTGAACTGTAGAGAAGAAACGGATAAGCGTGTTTCTAAGAATTGATATTGGCTCTGTTTACTTTAGTAACGAGGTGTAGGCATGTTCACGAATGACAGTACAGTGTAATTTTACTATTTTTAACAATTGAGATTATTTGAATTTTGATACATATTTCAAATTATACTAAAATACTGTACACAGCACTAATATGTCATATATGTATATATATATATATATATATGTATATATATATATATATATATATATATATATATATATATATATATATATATATATATATATATATATATATATATATATTCTGGTAAGATCATCTTCCAGGCAGACGATGAATTTATAAAATATAGGTTGGATATCTTGGCCTTAAGTGAAACACGTTGTACGGAGATTGGTAAGGAAATCTTAGACCAAAGCAATAGGTATATCTATTCAGGAAGAACAGTTGGAATTGGAAAAGAAGGGGTAGGAATGATGATTACTCCAAGAGCAGAAAGGGCATTCACTGAGGCGAGAGCTGTAAATAGTAGTTTGTTACTTGCTAAGTTTAAATGAAAGCAGTATAATATGAGTGTTCTAGTTTTCTATATCCCAAGAAATGACTCCCCCGAAGAAAGGAAAGATGAATACGATGAACAACTGCAGAGTGTAATAGATAAGATCCCAGAGAGAGTTATGAAAATTGTGATAGGTGACCTCAATGATATAGTTGGAAGGAATAATCATGGTATAGAGAAAGTGATGGGTGTTGAGGGCCTTGGTGAAGTTGCAAATGAAAATGGAGCCCTTTTTATTAGTTTTTGTTTAGCAAATAATCTAGTCATTGAAGGTACTTTTTTCCAGCTAAAGGACATCCACAAATATACATGGACTTAACCCTGTGGCAATTACAAAAATCAAATAGATCACATAGGAATTGATAAAGAGAAGGAGGACTCTGAGAAATGTAAGAGCTCTAGAGGTGCAGATGTTGGTAGTGATCAATTGCTCCTCATTGCCACACTGAAATTAAAACTAAAAGTATACAACAGAAATGTAGGTAGAATACCTAGGTTTGATACAACCAAGCTTCTAGAAGATGAGCATAGATAAACATTTGCAATTGAATGTAGAAATCGATTTGCATTATTTGAGATTTTAGGAGACGTAGGGTAGACAATTCACAAAGAATGGTGTGATACTGAGAGCATATATCAGTGAATTGGTAATGAAGTTTTGGGAAATGCAGTTACAAGGAGATAACCATGGATATCAAATGATACTTGGGATACTATAAAAGTGACAAAGACAGAAATTGATTGTTGAATGTTTTGAGAAAGTAATGAAAATTACAAGGTAGAGTATGCAAAGTATTCCTCTATTGATGGTGAGGTCAAAAGAAAAGCCAGGAATGACTGGAGAAAATATTTGGACAGGATCTGTTATAACAACAGAAGATGAAGAAAGGCAACGATGAATGAAATAGAAAATATGAAGGGAATAATTTTATTGGTATACTTGAATCTGAGGAAAACTTAGATGTGCTCATGAATGAATTCGGTGTTGTTGAAGTCGAAGATATCATAAAAAAATTCAGAGATGGAAAGCTCCTGGATACGATGGAATAATAGCCGAGATGATATTGGCCAGAAATTAAGTGACTTCCAGAATACTTACAAGATTACTTTGTAGAATGTGGCGTGAAGAGGTAAAACTCTAGGAGCTTAAATGGTTCGAGATGCACCCAAGTGGATTAAGTGAAGTCGGCCGTCTCGGCCAAGTGTAGGCAAAAAGGTCAAGACCTGATGGCTTGGAGCTCATTATACATCCATCATCTGCATCGACATGCTACAAACTATTCCTGCTCTTCAGTTAATCATGCTGACCTCGTGTAATGTTTATGAATGTAAGAAAAGATTCGACAAAAATTCAAATCCTAATATTACATCTCATTGGTATGTGCTTTATTTCCAATGTTATGCTTACCACATCCTCAAACTATATCAAAATGGTACCAGCAAGTCGCTGGAAAACCAGGATTCTCTTGTCTTTCATTTTCATCATTCAAGATGAAAGCTGACACAACACTGAAAACCAGTAAACCATTATTGATAAGGGATGAAATAGCAATTAAGTAATGAATCGAGTGGGATGACATGATATCTTCCGGTTTTATTGACATGGGTACTGAACTGAATGATGATGGCATTCCAGTTGCAAGAGAAGCACTTGTATTCATGGTGAAATCAGTGAGTGGCATTTGGAAATTACCAATAGGTTATATTTTGATAAATAGAATAGGTGCAGGCAAGCATGTTAATTTGTTAAGGCAACGTTTGGCTAAACGGTATTCAGTGGGGGTCAGAATTATCACTTAGACTTTTGATAGACTATCAAAGAATGCTGCTGTGTTCAAAGAGCTTGGTTGAATTTTAGATTCTAAAAATATAAAAACTTTATTTCTACATCCAGTGACGCAAGAGCAGATATTTACATTTTTTTTAACCATGCCATATGCGCATGTTAATTATGAATTCATTTGGGGAAAATATTTTGTTGATGGCGAGGGAAACTTTATCAAGTGGTATATCATTGAAGAATCACATAATTTTAAGAAAACAAGGGTTGGCATTTTAGGAAAAAATTAAGATCGCAATATCTGGCATGGATTGAAAAAATAGATGAATCTTGAACTTGCAGCACAATTACTAAGTGAATCTGTCGCAAAATCACTCCCATAACAATTTTGTAGAGTTGAAGGGATGCAAAGCATCAATCAATTTCATTACCATTATAAATAATTTGTTTGATGCGATGAATTCAAGGAATTTGTGTGGGTGGGATTTTAAAAGACTAATACAAAAGTATAATGAAAGATTCTTTAAAGATTTTGTAGGCCATGCTGAATTATATCTAAGACAACTTAAACTTCCATTTGGTAAACTTTTGTTGAATTCCAATTGCAAAACTGGCTTTCTTGGATTTGTAATTTGTGATCGGACTTTGATTAAAATATATGATAATCTAAAAGGTTGCCCTGAACCCCAATTAAATTTTTTTTTTTAATCTTTAATATGAGCAAAGATCGCCTAGAATTATTGTTTCGTCAAGCTAGATCTATGGGAGGATGCTATACCACTCGTGTGTCACACGATCGTACATAGTAATGACATTTCTCTTTTTTGTATATATTATCCTTTGTATATTCGCTCTCCCCTTGCACTGACAGCAACTTGCATCAACCTGTCTGCTTTTCTTATTGTTAACTGTTAACAGAACCAGTTGCCGGTTAGACAAGAAATAACCTGTTGTATTTTGTGACCTTCTTGCCGGGACTTGGTGTGTATATAAACTTGATGTTCTGTAATAAAGTTACTCAGTTGCTTTCATCTTGCCTTTTGAGTCACAACCTAATCTTGGCCAGTCACATTGGTGACCCCGGAAATCGACTCACTCCCCCCGCCTTCCCCCCATCACTGGTACTATGGCGTACTCCCCGGAAGTTGGTGGCACCTCATTCAAACTTTCATCGTTCGCCAGCGGAGATGCGTCTGCTTGGTTTCAGCGTGCAGAAGTCCAGTTCCGCATCAAGGGCGTGACTCCCTCAACCATCAAAGCAGATTATGTTCTCACGGTGATACCCGAGGACACCTTCCCGGAAATCTCCAACGGGCTTTGTGAACAAGGAGACACCACAATAGCGTATGGTGCCCTCAAAACATACCTTCTGCACCAGTACTCGCCGTCGCCAGCATAGCAAAGCTTTTTCAGCTCTCTCAACAACTGCTGGGGGACCAAAGGGCTTCCCTCGTCCTCTGGGATATGACCAGTATCGCTCGCTTGCAACCTGCCTCAGATGGCTCTCCTCGTGAGGTGAACCTATTTCGTGCCCTTTGGGTACGCCGTTTACCTGAACCTGTACGCTCTGCCATACCTGATGTCGATAGTTTAACCATAAAGCCACTTCACGACCTTCTAGACCTCCATCAACGCCCCCACTCCTGGTGAAGAGGACACCTATTCAACGTCAACCGAAGCTGATGTGAATCTGTAGGCCACACACACCTACCCCGTGATGTGCCGGAGCGGCGACAAAGCCAACCGTCACCCACCACTCTCTCTCGCCCCAACCAACGACTTCTACAGCCACTTACTGACGCCTATCGGCTGCAGTTTTACTACTACCACTCCAGATCCGGGGCTACCGCGAAGAAAGGTGCCAAGGATTGTTAGTGGCCAAAAAACGTGTAAGTATGCTATCGCTCGTGGCGGTGGCCTCCCGTGTTTCTAATCTTTTCTTTTTACATGATGGAGGAACGGGCGTGCAATTTTTGGTTAACACGGGTGATTGTCGTTCTCTTTTGCCAAGGGAACTCTCCTGGACACAACGTAGTCTGTCTAAGTCTTCCGGCATCCGCCTAGTAGCTGCCAACGGATCTGCGATACCCACCTACGGTTACGAGAACCTCACATTATCATTTGGAAACAGCAAATTTAATTGGAAGTTTCTCGTTGCTGACGTCACATTTCCAATCCTCGGTGCAGATTTCCTCTCTCATTTCCAGCTTCTGGTCCATGTCGCCCACTGACAGTTGGTCAATGCAGACTCGTACTTGTCGACATCTCTTCAACCTGCCCCCTCCAACCTCGCTCTGCACATCAGCGCACCCACGGATGCCTACCCCCACCTCCTCACGTCGTACCCGAAAGTTTTCCATCCAGAACTTCTCCAAATGCCCTCGGCTCCAAACACGGTATTTATCACAATATCAAGACGACGGGACCCGCAGTCTTCGCCAAATTCAGACGTCTGGCACTGTATCGATTGGCAGTCGCTAAACAGAGGTCGCTAAAATGGAAGAAATGGGCCTTTGCCGAAAGGCCTCCATCCCATGGCCGTCACCCTTACACATTGTCCTGGAGAAATACGGCTTCCTCCGTCCGTGTGGGTATTACAGGCGCCTGAACATGTAAACAGAACCAGATCACTACTCCCTCCCAAACATTGCCGACATGACCTCCTACCTGCACAAAGCGAAGGCTTCCTCCACGCTCGACCTTCTGAAGGGGTATTATCGGGTGCCTATGAACTCAGAAGACATCCCCAAGACCACCATCAGTACTCCCTTCGGTACATACACCTTCAATTACTCCTGTTTTGGCCTTCGTAATGCTGGGGCCACCTTTCAACGTCTTATGGATGGCATCTTAGGGGACCTCCCCTTTTGTGTATGTTACGTGGACAACATACTTGTTTTCTCTTCCTCAAAAGAGGAACACCTCCGTCACCTGCGCATCGTGCTCGACCGCCTGCAACAAAATGGCCTTGTAGTCCAGTACCACAAGTGTACCTTTGCCTCCAACGAAGTGTCTTTCATAGGGCACCGCATCACTCCTGAAGTATTACATCCCCTCCCTGAGAAGGTAGCAGCCGTTCAGAACTTCCCCACGCCCGCGACCGTCAAAGCACTGCAGGAATTCTTGGGCATGATCAACTCTTATCACCGTTTTCTGTCAGCCATTGTCGCTACTCTTACTGCCCTCTACGCCTCCCTCAAGGGAAAGCCAAAACACCTGAAGTGGGGTCCCCTTCAGGAAGCGGCCTTCTGCAATGCAAAGAATGCCCTATCAACCGCTGCTGCTCTCACTTTTCCCGTCCCACATGCCCCTCTCCTCTCCACCGATGCCAGCGACGTCGCTATTGGTGCAGTACTCGAACAGGTGGTCAACGGCTTGCCCTGCCCATGGCCTTTTTCAGCAGAAAACTGTCCAAAGCGGAATCGGATTATTCTACCTTCGATCCCGAATTGATGGCGTTGCACTTGGCTGTCCATCACTTTCACCATTTCTTAGAAGGTATTTCCTTTCGTCATTCGCACAGACCACATGCCTCTGGTGCACGCCTTCTCTCGACAGTCTGACGCCTGGCCCGCCTGTCAACGCTGACATCTCTCCGCCGTGGCTGAATACAATTGCACCCTTCAACACGTCCCTGGGAAAATGAATCCCGTTGCCGATGACCTGTCAAGAAACACTGGGATTGGATTACAACGCCTTGGCTGAAACCAAACGAGAGGATCCAGATTATCAAGCATGTACGACATCCTGCACATCCCTCCGTTGAGAAGACGTCGCCCTTGACTCCAACACCACCCTCCTCTGTGACGTCGGTACTGGTAGACCGCGACCTTGGATTCCTGCTCCCATGCGCCAACAGGTGTTAGATTTCATTCACAGCTTTTCACATCCCTCGCGCCATTCTACTGCACAGCTGCTGAAGATGGAGTTTATTTGGCACAACCTTTTTAAGGGTGCTAAGGATTAGGTCCGCGCCTGTACTTCTTGCCAAACTTCCAATGTACATCGACACACGGATTCAGGAGTGGGCACCTTTCTTTAACCTCAGCTTCGTTTCGCCCACATTCACGTCAACGTTGTAGGCCCCCTACCCACATCACAAGGACACCGTTTCTTGTTTACCATCATCGACCGCTCCACTCTTTGGCCTGAAGCCATTCCCATGGAAACTGCAACATCCACCTCATGTACATCTGCCTTATTCTCAGGATGGATTGCAAGGTTTGGTATCCCTGAGCATATTACTTCTGACAGGGGTACCACTTTCACCGCTCAATTGTGGACATCATTAGCGAATCTCCTGGACATCACCCTACATCAGACGACTGCCTACAACCCCTCTGCCAATGGAATGGTTGAACGTTTTCATCGCACCCTCAAAGCAGCTTTGATGTCCCGCTGCAAGGACTCCAATTGGTTTACTCAGCTTCCCTGGGTCCTCCTAGGACTAAGGACCACTCCTAAAGATGCACTGGACATCTCGGCAGCTGAAATGGTGTATGGCGTGGGAAAATTTACTCCATGCCACCAGACTTACAAGCCCCCAGCGAAGCATCACATACCGACAGACTTGCACTCAACAACGCATGTCGTCCCACGTAACGACACCAGCAAGCCACCGCTAATGCCCTCTTACACGGGCCCTTTCCTTGTGATCTGACGCAATCCGAAAGCATTCCTACTAAACATTCGTGGCAAAGAAGACTGGGTCTCCATTGATCATCTAAAACCTGCGTATCTCTTACCAGGTGACCCACTTACAGTTCGCCTCTCTAGATCAGGGCGTCCTATTTAACATATACAGTATGTCATTTTTAGGGGGAAACTATATACCATCCGTGTGTCACATGATCGTACATAGTAACGACATTTGTCTTTTTTGTATACATTATCCTTTGTATCTTCGCTCTCCTCTCGCACTGACAAGAACTTACATCAACCTGTCTGCTTTACTTATTGTAAACTGTTAACAGAACTGGTTGCCGGTTGGACAAGAAATAGCCTGTTGTATTTTGTGACCTTCTTGCCTGGATTTGGTGTGTATATAAACTCGATGTTCTGTAATAAAGTTACTCAGGTGCTTTCATCTCGCCTTTTGAGTCACAATCTACTCTTGGCGCATCACAATGCAATAACTCTGCAACTGCCCGTCAGTTTTCTGCAGCTTATAAACGAATTCTAGTTTATAGTGACTTGCAGGATGTGCTTAAAGGAAACTGTATACCTCTGGAATCCATAAACGTTCTTTCAGTTTCAAGCAGAGTTAAGGACTGTGCTCTTTCATACAACACATATGTTCAAGCCATAAATTCTTCAACGTATAGGAACAAAATTTTGAACAACGAAAGTTTTGAGATAAAATAAGTACCTAATTTTGATGACGATGATGATTACACTTATCTTTCAAGTACTCAACATTAGTCATTGTGTTCAAGCAGCATTGTTGCCTATATTGCAGGTTGCGTTGTCTTTAAATCTTTAAACGTGTATCAATGCTTTTACTGGTACTGATGTAATAGAAATAGAATTGGAAAATGAAGGTGCTCTAATGCACCCATCTGATGACGTGATAAATATATGCCAGTGCTGTGAAAAGAAATTAAAAAATTGGCAGTGATACCCAAATGGACACTGTATAATAAGGGTATGCAAAAAATTTTAATCTCTGTATTAAATTATTATACTTTTATAAATATATTTTCAAAATCATGTAAGCATATGTATAAAACTGAACCAGATAATCATATTGTTTTACTTATTAAGGCTGTGTCATAAAATACACGCAGATCAGAAGTTTTTATACTGCTAAAATGTTCTTGGCAAGAATGCTGGCAAAAAATAAAATGAGAAGTCGTGAGATGTATATAAAGCTGATACACTTTAGTGGCCAGTAGTCGCTTCGTAAATGAATTGTATGTCAAAATATAGTTAGGAAAAAGAAATCACAAAACATAAATTGGTTCCTTTGACCTCCTTAATTCTCTGGTGGTAGTATCTCAACAGGTGGCTGGAGCGCTGGTAGACCTACTACCTTGTGTGTATATATATATATATATATATATATATATATATATATATATATACATATATATATATATATATATAATAATAATAATATATATATATGTATATATATATATATATATCGTTTGCCAATGGTTATTTAAGCAGCTGGGAAACCCGTTGGAGTAACAAGAACTTTGGGTGTGGAAGAAATTGCCCTCATAAGTATCGATGAAGTTATTGGCATCTGGGTGACGAATTTGGTTTAAGGCGATAGTCAACCTGTCTCTTCGGCTTCTACTCCTGATGCCTGGTGGCTGATCTTGCTGGCATTAATATGGACCGGCAGGGATTACTTGCCTTAGATGGTAGGCGCTGCGCATCACAAGGAAGTGGCTATCCTTTAATGAATCTAGCCAATGAATCTCCTATGGATTTAGTCAATATATGGAAAAAGAAGATGACAGAATGGCCCCCAGTCTGGGGATAGCATTGTGCTATGAATCTTTCAGTTGATAAATACTAAAGAAAAATGGCAATTGTAATTATAGAACCATGAATCATATTGAGAAGTTATACCAAGTGGAGAATGAATTTATGAAGTACGGTTTGGATATATTGGCCCTAAGTAAAACAGCGTTGTAAGGGATTGATAAGGACATCTTAGACCATGATAATATACATATATCTGTTCAGGAAGAACAAATGGAGTTTGAAGAGAAGGTTATGAATGATAATGACACGAAAGAGCTAAAAGGATATTAGCTGAGTGGAGAACTGTAAACAGTGGATTGTTACTGGCAAAGTTTAAATCAAATCAGAGTAATATGAGTAAAATAGTTTATGCACCAACAAAAGATGCTCCTGAGGAAAGAAAAGATGAATGGTATGAAGAATTGCAGAGTGTAATAGATGAGATTCCAGAGATATATGAAAATTGTGATTGGTGACTAATGCTAATGTGGGAAAGAATAATCAATGTATAGAGAATGTGATGGGTGGTGAGGGTCTTGCCAAAGTCACACATTTAATATTTTCTGTTCAGCAAATGATCTTGGCATTGGAGGTACTCTCTCCCAGCACAAGGAAATACAAAAATATACATGGACTTTATCATGTGGTAATTAAAAAAAATTAAATCATATTGTAATTAGTAAAGAGAGGAGGAGGTCTAAGAAATACAAGAAGCTATAGAGGCTCACATATTGGTAGTGATCACCAGCTCCTCATTGTCACACTGAAATCAAAACTGAAAGCACCTAACAGAAATGAAGATAAGATAACTACGTCTGATACAACTAAGCTTCTAAATGATAAGTACAGAAAAAAAATCATTTGCAATTGAATGTAGAACTCAATTCATTCTTAGTGACTTTTAAGAGATGAAGAGCGGACAATTATTGAAGATGTGAGATATTAAGAACATATATCAATCAGTTGGTGGGAAAGTTTTGGGACAGATTTACAAGGAAAAAGCCATGGATATCAAATGATACATGGGATACTATAAAAAGGAAGACAAAGACAGAAATTGATTGTTGAAAGTTTTCGAGGAAGTAATGAAGATTACAAGTAGAGCATGCTAAGTATTCCAATGTCGATAGTGAGGTCAAAAGAAAAGCCAGGAATGACTGGAGATAATATTTAGACAGGAAAGCATAGGGGACTGACAAAGCTCTGAATTCAGCTAGTGGCTATGATGTAAAAATCGCTCATTGAATTATTAATGGAATCTCTACTGGGCGAAGAACCAAGTACCAATAAAAAAAGAGATGGGTTTGTTGTAACAACAGATGATGAAGAGCACTTTAGTGTGTTCTTGATATAGAGGGAATAATTTGATTCATAAATCTGAAACTGAGGGAGACCTTGGTGTACCCATGAATGTATTCAGTATGTTTGAAATCGATGCTATCATTAAAAGACTCAGTAGATGGAAATCTCCCGTATACAATGGAATAACTGCTGAGATTATAGTGACAGAATACTTACAAGATTATTTTGTAGAATGTGGCTTGAAGAGGTAAAACTTGATTAATGGAAGCTGGGAGTGTGGTGAATATGGTAAAAAAGGGAGTCCTGATTGAGTGTGATAATTATAGAGGCATCACACTTTGTCCTTTGTCATGAAAATGTATAGTATGCTTATTCTAAAGAGACTAGAGAGAAAGATTGATTAAAGCCTGAGAAATGAGCAAGCAGGATTAGAAAAGGTAGAAGTTGTACTGACCAAATTTTCATTATAAGTCCTGTTGTACAGTAATGTGTAGAATAAAGAAATTCAATTCTGATGGCATTAGCGGACTATGAAAAAGCATTTGATAGTGTGGATCGGCTAATTTTGTGGAGAGTCCTGCGTTATTTTGGAGTTATTGTTAAATATGTAAATTTGATTAAGTCTGTTCATGAGCACAGCAAGTCCCATCAAAGGAATATCCTGTGAATAGCCGAATATTTTAAAGGAATGTGTTGTCACTTATGTTTTTTATCCTCCTCATGGATTTTGTAATGCATAGAATAGAATAGTTTGGGGTGGTTGAGAAGGATTGGACTGGATAGGTAATCGGAATTATGCAGACTTAGAATCTGGTATGTTGATGACGCTGTTTTTATTAGAATGCCATAGGATTTGCAAAGATTATTTATCAAAATACATGAAATATTAGAGGAGGCTGGACTCAAAATAAATAGAAGAAAGACAGATGACGAGA
The DNA here is from genome assembly GCF_036898095.1 of Palaemon carinicauda. Classification (NCBI taxonomy): domain Eukaryota; kingdom Metazoa; phylum Arthropoda; class Malacostraca; order Decapoda; family Palaemonidae; genus Palaemon; species Palaemon carinicauda. The sequence goes on along the minus strand of NC_090750.1, from coordinate 27,347,549 downwards.
ACGGAATTTACAATGGAAGAAGAAATGACATTTAATTATTTATTTATTTAGGAACTCTGATCTCTAATAAAGGGTCTGAAGAATTGGAATTTAATGAACGATGGAAAAAAAGCAAATCAGTTCAGTGAGATCAGTGTTACAGTATGGATATGAGTCGCGGTATAACAATAAAGTAATATTCAACAGATTCTGTAGATTTTAGAAAAAAAACATCAGAAGAATGTATCCATCTTTTTTATTTTTTCATAGCTGGGGATATGCTGGCACTAAGTAGGACCCTAAATGTATAAACTATCATTTAGCATTCAATCCCCAACACTGCAAGCAAAAAGAGAATTCTACAATACCCTTTGGCAGTAAATAAAAAGAAAGTTACAAATGAATAAATATCTAATTCTTTTTGGGAAAATAAATGAAAATGGTCAGTGTAGAAAATAGGCACATTACTATGTAAGTAACATCTATTTTCCCAGTAAACATTAAAAAAAAGCAACAATCAGACATTCTTAATTAATACATAGGTGTCAGCCTAATCCTCTCTCTCTCTCTCTCTCTCTCTCTCTCTCTCTCTCTCTCTCTCTCTCTCTCTCTCTCTCTCTCTCTCTCATAGGTTCTAAGGATATGAGTCACTATTTAAAGACTTTAGAATTTGCTGAAGATAGATATGTGATCCTTAATTCTTTTAAGAAACTTTGAAGAGAGTCGATTTTTAAACCCATACTAAGAATCATGTTACATTCTTCAATACAGTGTAACCGGATAGTTAAAGAAACGGGTGAAGCCAGTTGTTAATCAGCATTCTAGTTAGGTGACCTCAAAGGTAGCACTGTCACAAGGGAAGATACCTTTTGCTGGATCCAAATCACTATAAATAAAGTCTGTGAATCTAATCCCTTTCAAAGTCAAACGTATCAGTGAATAAAGCCAAGACTGGGATTTCTCTGTTAATGTGAATCCCCAAACCCAAATAGAGTTAACAAATGTCATATCTCCTTGGAGGTATAATATGATGCCCCGAAAGTGGGAGACGTCTCTTTTTCGTCTCCGCTTTGGTCACACTCGGTTAACACACGAGTCTCTGCTAAATGGCCAACACCAACCATATTGCGACGACTGTTTGGTACCTTTGACAGTGAGACATTTGTTGATCGAATGCCCCACTTATAGTACTGAAAGAAGTACACATCTGTCTGAGGCTCAAGGTGAGAATGGCAGGTTCATCCCTGCCAAGATTCTCATACATGATATGTCGTCAAATAATAGTGGTATTTTTAAATTCATTTCAGATGTAGGTCTTCTGAAAGCTATCTAACTGTCATAAGGATGTTTTTGCTTTTATTGTTTTAAACCTACTTAGTATTTATTTATTTATTTATAACAAATGATATCGGTGTCAATGACCTTCGATGTCAGGATGCCTGATAACTCATAATCAATCAATCAATCCTAACCATCCGTAGTGTTTCATATTACAGTAAGAGAACGACAATAACAAAGGTTTATTCTCTCTCTCTCTCTCTCTCTCTCTCTCTCTCTCTCTCTCTCTCTCTCTCTCTCTCTCTCTCTCTCTCTCTTATCCTTTGCTGGAGCTAGAATGGCAATGGTTGAGAGAAAACTACAACTCTTAATTGACAAAATTATCCAGTGGGCCGATATGAATGGATTTAAGTTCTCGACAAGTAAAACTCGTCCATTTCTGTCATATTCGGGGAGTACATCCAGACCCGGATATATACATGAAGGGTCAACGTATCCCATGTGTTAGTGAAGGCTTGATATTTGATTGTAGGCTTACATGGGTTTCTCACTTAAAAGCGTTAAAAGCTAGATATCTTCTGGCTGTGAATCTCTTGAAAGTATTGTCCCATAAACAAGGGGAGGGGGGGGGGGGGGGGAGCAGACCGCAATACTATTTTAAAATTATACAAGGTCTTGATTTTTTCTAAAATTAGTTATGGATGTGAAATATATTCCTCAGCCACTCCAATACATCATGCTGGTATTAGATTGTCCACAGGAGCGTTTAGTACCTCGCCTATCACAAGTCTCCTTGTTGATGCTGCAGAATTACCTTTAGACCTTCACCAAAAGTTTTCTATTGTTCGGTATTGGTTTAGGTTGCAAAGACTTCCTAATTTTGTAGCCTATCAGACTGCAAGCCTTGTAAAGCACACATCATACTTTGAGTTGCACCCAAAATCTCCTCAACCTTATGGTTTTCGGGTTAAACAATTAATTAACAGTCTTGATATAATTAGAAGTAAGGTGCTTCCATTTAGGGTATCATCAACACCTCCATGGAAATTGCCAGAGGTATCATTCTGTAAATACTTTGTTGGAGTTGAAAAGAATATGACTGACTTAGAATCCAGGTCTCTTTTCATGGAACATGTTGCAAAACATAGGGGATCGACTTTTAAATATACTAATGGCTCTAAATCTGATCCTGGCGTTTGGATTTGGAGTACATAGTAATGGTTTAAATTGTAGAGGTGCACTTCCTCTAGCAGCTTCCATATTTACTGCCGAACTGTATTGCATACTAACCGCTATTGAGAAAATAGCGTTAGAGAAGGGAGGAGGATAATTATACCATTTTTATTGGTGCAAGGAGTGTCTTTCAAGCTTTACAAGTTTTTGATTCTAGTAACCCTTTAGTTTAAAAGATTTTAGAATGGCTTTTTATTATTGGACTGAGAGGTATAATGGTGTGATTTTGTTGGGTTCCAGCACATGTAGGTGTGTCTGGGAATGAGAAGGCAGATATACTGGTGAAGAATGCTAAATCCTAGTTTCTGCAAAGAAGGTATCCCATTCCCTGTAATGATTTCCCACCTAACATGAAGAAATTGTCTTATAATAATTGGCAACAGTACTGGGATAGTCTAGAATGCAACAAAATGAGATGAGAGGAGTAACAAATGTCATATTTCCTTTGAGGTATAACATGATGCGCAGAAAGTGGGAAACGTCTCTATGTCGTCTCAGCATTGGTCACACTCGGTTATTATTATTATTATTATTATTATTATTGTTAATTGCTAATCTACAACCCTAGTTGGAAAAGCAGAATACTATAAGCCCAGGGCTTCAACAGGGAAAATAGCCCAGTGAGGAAAGGAAACAAGGAAAAAATAAATATGCTAAGAATAACATTTGAATAAATCAATATAAAATATAAAACTAACAAAACAAGAGGAAGAGAAATTAGATGGAATAGTGTGATCGAGTGTACCTTCAAACAAGAGACCTCTAACTCAAGATAGTGGAAGACCTTGGTACAAAGGCTTTGGCACTAAACAAGACTAGAGAACAATGGTTTGATTTTGGAGTGTCCTTCTCCTAGAAGAGCTGCTTACCACAGCTTAAGAGTCTCTTCTACCCATACCAAGAGGAGAGTAGCAACTGAACAATTACAGTGCAGTAGTTACCTCCTTTGGTAAAGAATAGTTTGGTAATCTCAGTGTGGCAAACAACAACCGTATTGCGACGGCTCTTTGGTACCTTTAACAGTGAGGCACTTGTTGACGGAATGCCCCAATTATAATAACTTAAGAAATAGATATCTGTTTGAGGCTTGAGGTGAGGATGGGAGGTTCATCCTTGCCAAGATGCTTGGACATGATGTGTCCTACTGTGCGAGCGGCATTTGTAGATTTATTTCAGAAACAGGTCTTCTGTAAACTATTGAAGTTTTACAATGGCATTTTAACTTTTATCATTTTAATTGAATATTCTTTTGTTTATTATATATAAAGAATGATATTGGCGTCAATGACCTTAGATGTCGGTATGCCAGAAATCTTTAAATTAATCAAACAAACAATCTATCCACACACAATATACAGTATATATATATATATATATATATATATATATGTATATATACTGTATATATATATATATATATATGTATATATATACTGTATATATATATATATATATATATAAATATGTATATATACTGTATATATACACGATATATATATATATATATATATATATATATATATATATACATACTGTATATATATACCTTATATATATACTGTATATATATATATATATACATATATATATATATATGTATATATATATGTATATATATATATACATATATATATATATATATATATATATATATACATATGTGTGTATATATATATAATTTATATATACAGTATATATATATATATATATATATATAAATATATATATATATATATAATTTATATATACATACGGATGCTATTTTTTGTTACTAAAGCTCAGTACTTTCATATATTAAAATGAAGTCAGTTTTCATCTACTATTGGAATTGCAAAAAAAAAAAAAAATAAATAAATAAAAAAAAAAGGAAATTGTACATAATAATACATTTACTCTGGCAACGTTTTTATTTTGTTACTTTAAAAAAAAAAAGACTTGTCAACCAGGTATCACGAGAGACGTAAGATTATTTTGACGCTTCTATACATATTGCTTTTTTTCAGGTAATTTTCCTTAGAACTTAAGCTCTACACCTCTCCACTATTAGCAATTTGCGAAGTTTGTAAGAACAGGAAAAATTGATAATAATTTTCACTCTAATACAAGTAAATTTCTTGCTGTAAAATATAGAGCCAAAAATACTTTCAAGTATTGAATTTATACCGTGGAAATAGAATAATTATAATTATGTAATTTTAGGAAAAATGTTTTTGATGTTGAATACGGTTTTATATGAAGTTTTCTTAGAATGTGTTATCTACATAAAACGCAATTCTTATAGTTATTGCAGGGTTCCAACGGTCAGTGCACTGCGTCTGAGCCAAGTGGTTTGAAGTTAGCTATCTTTACCATCTGTAGGATAATCATTCAAGAGATGGAATAGGAACAATCGACGGTGCATTAGCAGCCACAGACTCTTAAAAAATACTGCAAGAAAATGAGATGCACGAAATAGAAAAAACTAACAAATGAAACACAAGTAATATTTAATGAAAGAAAATGTGAGAGAGAGAGAGAGAGAGAGAGAGAGAGAGAGAGAGAGAGAGAGAGAGAGAGAGAGAGAGAGAGAGAGAAATTTTGTTATTGTCGTCTTCTTACTATAAGATTAAACATTACGGATGGTTACGAGGTTGAGCTGTATTAGTGTTTGGGGATTATCATCAACAGAGAAAACCCAGTCTAGGCTGTAAGTTGAAAGTCTAAAGCTTTCTCAATACAAACATTTTCAGGGTTAGATTTTACATTCATGGAACATGGCATCTAGTTCTATCGAATGGACTACTATAAGAAGTAAATTAGTTTCATTAAAAAAATAAAAATGAATTAATTATCAATATCTAGAAAAGATGCCATCATGCGTTAAAAACAAAGAGAATTGATATAAGCTGACTCACAAGCAAGATTATTTTCATAATTTATGCCATAGTCATATAATACATGTGAATCCATTTGAAATTTGTCATTTTTTTAATAGTATCAACAGTTTCTCCGAATTCTCTTTTGAAATCTTGTTATTATACTAATTTTCATCATTATTATTGTTACGTGATAAATCCTTATGAACACTAACGTGAAGCGTTAGACATCTGGGTTGTAGGTTGGCCAAGGCACCAGCCACTCGTTGGGATGTACCCGCTAAAGAGTTATTTGGTTCTTTGACTTGCAGAGGTCAGATAGTACTACATTCGTTTCTCTCTGGTTACAACTCATTTTCCCTTTGCCCACGCATACACCAAATAGTCTAGCCTATTTTTTACACATTCTCCTCTTTCCTCATGCACCTGACAATACTAAGATAACCGGAAAATTATCCTTTACTCCAGGGTTAACTACTGTACTGTAATTGTTCAGTTGCTACTTTCTTGGTAAGGGTAGAAAAGACTCTTTACCTACGGTAAGCAGCTCTTCTTGGAGAAGAACACTCCAAAACCAAACCATTCTTCTCTAGTCTTGAGTAGTGCCATAAATTCTGTATCATGGTCTTCCATTGTCTTTGGTTAGAGTTCTCTTGCTTGAGGATACACTCAAACACACTAATCTATTTGTTTCCTTATTTTCTTCCTTTACTGGGCTATTTTTTTGTTCAACCCCTTGGGCATATAGCATCCTGCTTTTCCAACTTGGGTTATAGGTTAGCTGATAATAATAATAATAATATTATTATTAATAATAATAATAATAATAATAATAATAATAATTAAAAATGATTAATAATTAATAATTAGTAACTAGTAATTAATAATTAATAATTTGATTAATTATTATTAATTAATAATTAATAAATGATTATTAATTAATAATGAATAACGAATAACAAATAATTAATAATAATAATAATAATAATAATAATAATAATGATGGTGGTGATGATGATAATAATGATAATAAAAAGAATGATACAGATAATAATGATAATAATAATGATGATGATGATCATCATAATAATAATAAGGATGATGATGATCATCATAATAATAATAATGATGATGATAATACTAATACTGATAATGATAATAATAATAATAATAATAATGATGATGATAATGATGATAATAATAATAAAAATACTTATAATAATTATAATAATTATTATGATTATAGTAATTATGATAATAATAATTATAATTATAATTTATAATTATGATTATAATTATAATTATTATAATTATTATAATTATTATAATTATTATAATTATAATTATAGTAACTCATTATAATAACTATAATTATAAGCATTATAATTATACTTATTATAATTATGATTATTATAATTATAAAAATTACAATTATGATTATAGTTATTATAGTTATAATTATAAATATAAATATTATAATTATACTTATTACAATTATTATGATTATAATAATAATAATAATAATAATAATAATAATAAAAGGGAGAGGAGAGACATCTACTGTAAATATATAAAATGTTCCTTGCGAAAACTCCAAAAGGGTCCGACAGTTCAGGGATTAAATTTCATACGCTGTGCTGCTGTTGGAAAGAGGTAGAAAATAAAGGTTTTCTAAATGGACCCAGACATAAAGTTACAATACAGAAAGGACTGTATCGGTGTTCAAAGTTGCTTGATATTTTTTTACTCGTGTAAGGGAAAGCAAGTATTTGGCTACCTTTCCCAATGAAAACATAGATGTTTACTATTTGAAGAAATTTTTTAACTTCTCCTCTTTTATTAGATTTACATGAATAGGTGACATTAAACAATTATCGAACCAAACGTCCTGATGAAAAAACTATCAATTTCCTCCGATTAATATCCGAATAAAAGTACCATACGGATCAAGTTGTCCATCGTTTTATTAAGCAAGGTAAGAGAAAGGGGTGTTTAACGCCGATAGTAAGGATAGGTTAACTAAAAAAAGGAATATGGAAGCAAAAATAGTTCTAGAGCATAAAAGCATACTGCAAATGCATTTATGAATCGCCCCCACAAGGAAACAACAGAAACAATTTGAAGTCTTTTGCACCATTTCTTCAACAAAACACGTTTAGAAGTTTTGATCTCCCACTCAACCGATACATATCTTTGAGCATCTTTATCAGTCTTTATGCCCCGTTTGTGAGAACTTCTGTCGTTCTTATTCTGTTGCAGCTGCCTTTCTAAAACGGCATGAACTAGTTATTAGAACATTTCCAATTAAATTTAAAAATGACTTATAAAAAGACATGGGAAAAACTTTTCTGATATGGATTTTGATATTTGAAAATAATTAAAATTGTATTAAGTATCTCTCTCTCTCTCTCTCTCTCTCTCTCTCTCTCTCTCTCTCTCTCTCTCTCTCTCTCTCTCTCTCTCTCTCTCGGTTAATAATTACTTTGCGGGAAAAGCTTTAATTTTTTACCTCAAGCCATTTCTGTGATATTTACTCTTCAATTAAACGTTTATTTACTTTCTCTTGAAGTTTCTCATCCCGGGTAAACAGACTTTTCATCTTTAAATTCATCTTTGATTCTTGTATATTTGGGCTTCATGCTATTGCCACGATTGTGGAATTTCCTATTTGCTTTTTCCGTCAATATATATATATATATATATATATATATATATATATATATATATATATATATATGTGTATATATATACATATATATATGTATATATATATATATATGCGTGTATTTTTTATATATATAATGTGTGTGTATTTCTGTGTATATATGTGTGTATACATACATCTGTATATGCATTTATATACTGTATATATATATATATATATATATAGATATATATATATATTTATATATATATATATATTTATTTATATATGCATATATATATGTATATATATATATTTATATATATGTATATATATTTGTATATATATATATATATATATATATATTTATATATATATATTTATATATATATATATATATATATTTATATATATATATGTATATATATTTATATATATATATATATATATTTATATATATATGTATATATATTTATATATATATATATTTATATATATGTATATTCTATATATATATATATATACATATATATAAATATATATATATATATATTTATATATATATATATATATATATATATATATATATATATATATATATATATATTCAAATAAGCCATATATATTTTTGATACATTAATGTCTGGATTCTCTTAACGACCTCGGGATCAGAGCCCCAGGCGAAATCACACAAAGACAAGAGCTTGGCTCCGGCCAGGAATCGAACCCTGGTCGGCAAGCTTGTACAGACAGTGACTAACCCACTTGGCCACGAAGAAAGATAAAAGTCAATGACAATTCTTCTGTACTTATACCTGTCGAATTCAGGTATTTTGTACTTAGAATTGAAATCAACCCATCTTCACCATCGTAGCTAATTGGTAGTTTGTTACTTGGCATTCAATTAATGATAAATTTTGCACATTTTTATGTGTTTTTCATATTCAAATAAGCCATATATATTTTTGATACATTAATGTCTGGATTCTCTTAACGACCTCGGGATCAGAGCCCCAGGCGAAATCACACAAAGACAAGAGCTTGGCTCCGGCCAGGAATCGAACCCTGGTCGGCAAGCTTGTACAGACAGTGACTAACCCACTTGGCCACGAAGAAAGATAAAAGTCAATGACAATTCTTCTGTACTTATACCTGTCGAATTCAGGTATTTTGTACTTAGAATTGAAATCAACCCATCTTCACCATCGTAGCTAATTGGTAGTTTGTTACTTGGCATTCAATTAATGATAAATTTTGCACATTTTTACGTGTTTTTCATATTCAAATAAGCCATATATATTTTTGATATATTAATGTCTGGATTCTCTTAACGACCTCGGGATCAGAGCCCCATGCGAAATCACACAAAGACAAGAGCTTGGCTCCGGCCAGGAATCGAACCCTGGTCGGCAAGCTTGTACAGACAGTGACTAACCCACTTGGCCACGAAGAAAGATAAAAGTCAATGACAATTCTTCTGTACTTATACCTGTCGAATTCAGGTATTTTGTACTTAGAATTGAAATTAGAAGATTTAGTGAAAGAAAAAAAAACTATGAGATTTACTGAAAGAAAGAAAAAAAAACATATTTAATGAGGGAAAAAACTATGAGATCTAGTGAGGGTAAAAGAAAACTATGATATATAGTGAGGGAAAAACAAACCGATAAGATTTAGCGAGGGAAAATGGAACTATTTAATGAGGGACAAAAATGAAATATAAGATTTAGTGAGGGAAAAACAAAACTAAGATTTATTGAGGGAGAAACAAAACTATAAGATTTAGTGAGGGAAATCAAAACAATGAGATTTAGTAGGGGAAAAACAAAACTATAAGCTTTAGTGAGGGAAAACCAAACTATTTAATTTAGTGAGGGAAAAACAAAACTGATATTTACTGAGGGAAAAACAAAACTGATATTTACTGAGGGAAAAACAAAACTATAATATTTAGTGAGGGAAAAGAAACTATGATATTTAGTGAGGGAAAAACAAAACTAAGATTTAGTGAAGAAAAAACAAAACTATAAGAATTAGTGAGGGAAAAACCAAACTATTTAATTTAGTGAGGAAAAAACAAAACCATAGGATTTAGTGAGGGAAAAAACAAACTATTTAAATTAGGAAGGGGAAAACAAAACTATAAGATTTAGTGAGGGAAAAACAAAGCTATGAAAATTTATTGTGGGAAAAACAAAGCTATGAAATTTAGCACGGGAAAAAAACTCCGAGATACAGAGAAGGATAAAAGAACTTTAAGATTAAGTTAGAATAAAAATAAAAAGAATTAAAAATTTGGTGACGGAATAACGAAGTATAACATCTAGTAAGAAGAAAAGAGCTATGAGATCTGGAAAAAGTATAAAAGAATCATGAAATTTATTGTGAATGGTAACTAAGGGAACTAAGATCTATGACATATATTGAAGAATAAGAAAAATTTTAGAAAGGGATATAGAGTCGATTTGTTGTTTTTGAAATCTTTATTATGGCTTTTAAAGTATAATTTACCTTTCTGGGTGAAAGATGGCTGGAAAAAATAATTGACAGCTACTAATAATGTATTTTATCATAGAAAGATAAAACGCGATTTTTTGTGCAATTCATGGTACGTGAAGACCTTTTGTCGCAAGTTACTGGTTAAAGCAATTATTTGAGGCCAACTCCAACTGGGAACATTCTTACACCAAACATTTCTCTTCCTCTCGAGGCTTGATCAGTACAAAGTGAAGTTTCAAAGCAGAAACTTGTTCTTTGCCGTAAGGATAAAAGGTCGGGATCGAGTAATTAGTGGAAGTGGTGGAAGTTTGCGCTTTTTAAAACCATCTTTTCCAGAAGTATTTTGTACCTCTTATCAGATGGTATTTCCCGATTTACAGCGTTTGCAGTTGAATTTATAAGAAATATACATATATTTATTTTACAAATATCTTGATGATATAAAATGGTAACGCTTCCGATTTCTGTCAGATTTAAAAGAAGTGATACTGCTTTTTGAATACTGAGAGAGAGAGAGAGAGAGAGAGAGAGAGAGAGAGAGAGAGAGAGAGAGAGAGAGAGTCTTCAGAGCGGAAAATTATATACAGGTAAGTACAAAAGGTGTTTATATTCGGAAAAAATGCATTCCAATTGTTTTGCAAACTAAGCTCAAATGCCCTCGTCATCGTGAAAGAAAAGTAAGAAAGTAGAAAAAGTAATGATAACGAAAAGTCAAGAAAATAAATAACAATTTGAAAATTCTGGTATAATCATCATTAATTAAACATGATCGAAACAGAACGCTTGTTTGCACATCCCAAAAAGAGAAACATGTTCATCATTATTGCTTGAAGAGCGGGAATATTTGAAAATTGCATATTGACACTACACTGAAGCTGATACTTATCTCTCAGTGCGCAAATGAAATTGTTCCCTAATTGATATAAACTTTACTACCTCCCCTCTTGTTTGGAGTAATAGCTATCAAATTATGCACTAAGCAAATTTATCAGTGTGCTTAAAAGATGACCTATTCATAGGAGTGCCTGCAGTAGAACACTTAATTATCTCAATTAAACTTGGCATAAGAAACTTTATCATTAAACGAACATTAATAATTTTACCTCTGACGACTGCCCATCCCTACTCCTGTTGTGACTTTAATGGAAAATGTTCTTGTCTTTGGATGAAGGATAAGTTCAGGACTGATGTGGTGACAGCTATTTTGCATTGATTGAAACGGGATAAAGGTCTTCGTACAGATTGTTGGCTTAGAGTAGTTAATATGACTACGAAAGTTTGAAGTATAGTCATGATTGACTACCTGATATGAATTACTAAACGATTGAATTGTTTAACTAGCAGTGTTTGTCTGGACAAGGAAATGACTATATCTTACAAGCACTTTTTTTTTTTATTCAAGTCTTGTGGAGGATTCTTTATGCTATATTTTGAAAACGTAAAAAATTATTGGAAGGGATCAATACTCATGCGATGTTAAGAGATGTGGCATTGCATCCTAAACTTAGTCGATCATGTACCCCTTAAATGCACAACTTGTAAGGTGTGACAATAGTTTTCTGTAGCAACACTCTTTACAGGGAAATAATAAACCTGGGGAAGAAATTGTATATGAATATAAAAGTTTGGGGACTTGAAAGGTAAATGCATCATTGTAATGATACCCAAAGTGCTATGCATTTCGTATCAAAATCATGGAAATTATATTAAAAATAAGAAACACCCCACTCCAAGCATGGGCTTGAACTTAATTTGAAAAGTATAAATCGAGTTGTTTGAATAAAAAATGTTTATAGCATTACGTAAACTTGCTGAGCCAAAATGATTATAAGGTAATTCAAATTAATTGTAGATATAAATATTAAAAGAGAATTATAACTAAATTTTATTATAAAGTTGTGTGGCACTGCAACAGATTTGATAGCCATGAGGGTTTGCAAACCACGCTTTTGGAACCTCTGAAATATGGTGCAGCTTTAGCTAGGTAATTATTACTGTCAAGTAATCAAACGTGTTGATGAAAATAAAGCTTGTGTTATTGGTGTGCCATGGAAATATATATTCGACAATGGTGTTCTGTGCCGATCGATATGTATTTTTAGTTTCGAGGCAAATTTGGTGTGAATAAGAATATTAGCTGATTATGGAACACGGAGAGGAAGATGCATCAATATTAGATAGTGATACTGAATATGAAATGTAGAGATTGCTTTAAAAGATTAAAAGTGTTCGTAGGTAGAAAAAGTTAAAAAGAAGCAATTATTGGAAGAGTATATTATTAGCATTGGTGATGAAAAAATTACAATTCGAGAAGTATTTGGAAAGAAATCAGATGGATTATAAAATGAGATAACATGGTTTGTCAGAGTAAACATATATAAACAACAGTTATGTTATTGTAAAAGACTGAAAGCTGGAATGTAAGAATAAGAGGTTATCCTTTAGGATGAAGTGAATGTCCATGTAATTTATCCTAAGAAATAATTGTTCTGCATTTTCTCCAACTGCTTTCGAATGTATTAGATCATGCTCTCAATTTCTAATATTCAACATATAACGCATATTAAAACTAGTTAGAGACTAATATATAGTTCTCAAGTATTTACATGCATTTTTCTATGACCACTTCGTGAAAAACATAAACCACATACTTATCATAGCCTTAGCTAAATATCAACCGTAATGATTTCAATATGCTCTATGTTATGGACATTGACAATCGTCACATATTTGTTCGAGGTAAAATTTTATTTATAAAATTCCTCAAGTTTACTGTATTGCTGACAGCTATTATCAAATCAGATTTCAGCGGAAAATTTCAAACGTCATGATGTGAATAATACTATTTGATAGCGAGCCTTAATACTAATCACATATATGTATATATATGTATATATATATATATATATATATATATATTATATATATATATATATATATATATATATATATATATATATATATATATATATATACAATTTAAGTAGATATTAGGATTCTGTATAAACTAATGAACTCGGAATTTCAAATCTGAAGGCTTTATATGACAGCAAATATAGATTACCGTACGTCATGGGTTGATAAATGTAAACCGATATAAATAACCAAAAAATTAGTGTCCTTATTGGCCTAAACCTTCAAATATTAATCCAAAACACGTTACGTTCTTCCTTTCAGATGTATTTATGAACCATCGCGGAAAACTCTTCGCTTAATCAGCAATTAATTTCTGTTTTGGGATATGAAGACAGAAGTCAATCCTCAAGAAGTCTTTAGTATGAACGAAATTCGATTCGCTCGAGTTGCTACATTTATCATTATGAAGTCGAGTCTTCAGAAGTTTCGCTCACAGCAATGGTAAGCGATTAAAGTATCTAATATAACACAATTCCGAATAAATAAAGGTGCATTTGAGTACAAAGGTCTTTATGTACCAGTGATAATAATAATAATAATAATAATAATAATGAAAATAGTCAGACACAAACTGCATACAGAGAGAGAGAGAGAGAGAGAGAGAGAGAGAGAGAGAGAGAGAGAGAGAGAGAGAGAAGTTCTAAAATACATTCATATACTATTTTAAAGAAGTTTCTGACTGTGAGTCACTCTGGTTTAATCCTAAGCTCTTATATTATCTATATCCGAATTATGTTCTACCAGAGGAAAAACGGTTCATGTTTAGGTGCATTGCCTCCATTAATTAGAGTAAGCTTCACTGTCCTTGTCTTGACGTTTAATAATCATATCAAGAGATGTAAGAAATTTAATTTCACAACATTCTTTTACATATGAATGATTTTCGTTTTTCAGAGTGTTATTTGATAATGGGTAAATGTTTATAGCTAAATACAGAAAATAAAATATTCCCGTGTATTCATAAACTTGTTGTTAAGAATATTTTGATTTTGCTGGTTTACAGGTACGATGAAAAATATTTCCTTCGTTATCTCAAAGTTTCAAAGCCTGTCCAGATAAGCAACACGTTTCCATTCACCAACATATAAAGACTCGAAGATCATTATGCACCTGCTAAACTCACACTCAAAGCATGTGAAGTTACATTGATAAGAGTACAAACACATCATCCTTGTTGATAACCGTAATCTTGTATTTATACGTTGGAGTTTTATAAGAAATCAACCGGATTCTCTATAAATCCATCTTCATCATCATCATCTCCTTCTGCGGTTTTTGATGCTAAGGGCCTCGGTTAGATTTCGCCAGTCTTCTCTATATTGAGCTTTTAAATCAATACTTTTGCATTCATCATCTACCTCACAACATTTAGGCCTGGGCATTCCAACTCTTCTAGTGCCTTGTGGAGCCCAATTGAAAGTTTGGTGAACTAATGTCTCTTGGGGAGTGCGAAAAGCATGCCCAAACCATCTCCATCTACCCCTCACCATGATCTCATCCACATATGGCATTTAAGTAGTCTCTTATAGTTTCACTTCTAATTCTGACCTGCCATTCAATTCCCTATATACTTTTGAGGGCTTTGTTTTCAAATCTACAAAATTTGTTGGATATTGTTTTGTTGTCATACCACGACTCTGTCCATACAGTAACACAAATGTTACTAAGGTGATATATAGCCTGATTTTATATCTAATATCAGGCGATTTGATTTCCAAATTTTACCTAACCTAGCCATTGTCTGATTGGCGTTGTCAATCTTTCATTAAACTCCAATGCTGAAGACACTGTATTAGAGATCATAGTTCCTATATATTTAAATGATTCCACTTCATCAATCCTTTCTCCGTCCAATGATATTTCATCTTCCATTGCATATTCCGTTCTCATCATCTCTTTCTTTCTTTCATTTATCTTGAGCAAGCTTTGCAAGTCCTATGGCATTTTGCTGATAATGATATCAGGTATATCAATTAAACAATTCCCTTCATATCTCCTATTCATGACCTCGCTAAAGTGTTCTAGCATATTCGAACTGTGCTAATTTCCTGTTATCAATCCAGTCCAATCCTTCTCCACCACCCCAAACTGTTCTATGCATTACAAAATTCATGAGGAGGATAAACAACATAGGTAACAACACATTCCCTAGGAGTACTACAGTGTTCAGTGGAAATTCATTTGATAGGACTCCATTAATATTATTTTGCCCTTTCTTGGCATATGAACAGACTTGATCAAATTTACATATTCAAGAGGGACTCCATAATAACGCAGGAATCTCTACAAAATTGGGTGGTGCACACTATTAAATACTCGACAAATGCCATGAAAAGTTGATTTCTGTATTCTACGCATTGCTGTACATGTCTTAAAATGAAAATTTGGCAAGTATATTTTTTACTTTTTTCTAAATCCTGCTTGTTCATCTCTCAGCTTTTCATCAATCTTTTTCTCTAGCCTCTTTAGAATGAGCATATATATTTTCATGACAACTGACATGTGATGCCTCTGTAATTATTGCAATCAGTCAGATCTATATTTTGTCATTTTCACAAAAACTCTTCGCTTCCATTCATCAGGTTTTGCCTCCTCATGCCACATTCTACAAAATAATCTTGTAAGTATTCAGGGAGTCACTTCATTTACAGCCAAAATCATCTTAGCAGTTATTTCATTGTATTCAAGTGCTTTCCATCTCTTGAGATTTTAATGGGATCTTCGACTTCAAACACTGAATTCATTCATGGGCACATCAAGGTCTTCCTCAGCTTCAGTTATATCAATCAAATAATTCCCTTCATATTTCCTATTTATGACCTCACTAAAGTGCTCCATCGAATGTTGTCTTTCTTCATCCTCTGTTGTTATAACAGATACATCTCTTTTTAATTATATAAATTTTCATTACTTTATTTTCAATACCTCTGCCCTCTCAGTGAGCTGTTAATTGTTATTTAACTAAAAATATATTCAACCCTGATGCAAGGAACATGTTTGGGGAAATCTGGACACAATTTAACTATTTCAATAAAAATAAATTGAGAATAAGAGAAGAAAGGATGCACCGAGTACTAATCGGTTTGAGCTAAAATATTACATAAACAATGTAAAATTGGAATAACCAAAACAAAAGGAAATATGCGAAACCAAAACACTCCAGCAAACAGAAAAATTTCCAGTTAACAATAACGAAGCCCGACTATTCTGTTTCTGACATCTCCCCCCCCCCCCCCCCCCCCCCCGAGATTGCTGATGCACCATGGAAATTTTTGAATGATTTAGAATTAGTCGGAGCTACGATCGTTCAGCCTTGAGTGTCTATCTTGATGTAAGATGCCTTTTGAGTTCTTCCTAAATAAAAGTTTTTCATATCATTGAAATTGCAGAGATCATCCTGATCTTGAATCATTTCTATCTTGTATTCGTTACTTGAAATCATTTTGGAAAAACATACTCGTACAGTTAATTTACATATTGAGAAAGTGGACTAGTCAAGGAATTGACAACTTCCTGTGGTTACAACTTGGATCACTGATCTGGGCCTGAAGATGGTGGCTGCCTTGACTTTGTTAGCTGGGAAGCACGTGGGACACCTGTTGGAGGTGGTAGTCATTTTTTTTTAGGAAAATAAAACTAATTGACCAATTCAAATGAAATTTTATTTGCTAATAGAAAGCATGCCTACTCACGTGTGTAGAAAGTTTCATGAAGATCCATGTAAAAGAGAAAAATAAAAAAATAAAATAAGTAAAATTTGCAGTAAATTTCCCCACTTTTTGAAGTAACACTCCATCTACAAATATCAAGATATTGAACTTTTGAAAGTTGCTATAGAAAGAAGAACTTTCAATTAATCGATATGCAAAATGGTTCCTTCAAAAAGGTGAGAATAACTGTTAAAAATATTTTTGAGGTGGCACTTTTTGGCATCAATAAAATATTTGCGATTAAATAAGAAAAATAAATAGTAAAAATTAAAATATAAAAAATCCCCTTTGTTAAATCAAAACCCCGTCATTGCCAATAATAAAGAAAAAAAACTGCGCATGAATATCTAAAAAAAATAGATATAGTGTCAATTTGAATGACGATAACTTACTTTTGAGTTTTGGGAATTTTAAGTTTAAAAAGCTCCAGCGGCATACTCTGAGAGATCCTTTCTTACTATCTTCCTCCTCATCTTCCTTCTTATTGGCGTGTCCATTCTTTTATCCATCTTTTTCAGGTATTTCAGCATGCCAGCTGAATGTTCAAAACCAAAGAATTCACATAAAGAAGACTTTGCGTATCCTGCATTGTATCTGGCAACAGGTGGCCACTGCGAAATTGACCTTCCTCTTGCTTGCCCTCAAGTGCTTAGGGCATATTTGCCAAATACGGTGGTGCAACGATTCATTTCTATTTTGGGTGAGTCCTTCGAGGCATTTCTTCATCATCTCGTCAGTTGTTAGACGATCATACACCTGTTTCAGCAAAGCAAATTCATTTTTACTCAATCGGAAATAAACTTTCATCTTTGTATGCGATTGAGGTGTTTTCTTCAGAGCAATTGCATTATTACAAAAGCACCAGGAACTTGGACCTTGGGGACATAGATGATGCTGAGGATTATCATCTGTAGAAATGCAATGGAACAAGGTTGACAATATTTCATTCCTCATTTCCTGAGGAGATGTTCCAATCTTTCTGTTCAATGATACAGTAAAGTAATACTGGAGAAAATCTATTACTAGATCAGTAAGTTTATGTTTACCTCCCATGGACACCTTTCTCTTTTTTTTGGGGTGGTGCTTGTGTCTTTCTTGATGTACTAGGTTTTGGTTCATCTTTATCAGTTTCATGTTCAACATACTTTCTTTTTGCTTCTTTTACGCCAAGGCCAAAGCGTTTTGCGACGTGATTCACACACTTGATTTTAGCAACAGTGGCACCAGTGCCATATGGACCAGTGCCATATGGACCAGTGCCTCAATTCATTCCTTTGATAGCAGCGTAAGAAGAGCTATCACCATCAGATACCACACTCGTGTATCTGAAATTATAACTTAGAGATTTCCCCCACATCAAAACTGCCGACTCTGCCTCCATCCCACCAGAACTTCCTTCATAATTCTGTTCACATTCGGAAACCATGTGAGAGTCCAACCAGTCTATATACTCAGAATGAGAGATCTGCCCCTTTTCCATCAAACTACGTTTGTTGTTACACTTTTCGCAAATCAAACTTGATACTTCATTGTCAATGATGAGACCAGAATCAGTTTCTATGACAGCCCCGACTCCAAAATTACTCCTGTGACCCCTGCGGTGCCACGACCCATCGAAGCTAACTGCAATATCAGCGATTCCATTTTCATTTTTTTCATGTCCCTCAAATATTACTTTGCAACTTTTCTCCATTATACGACGAGTATGATTAACTGCCCAGTCAGTAATAAATTTTGCATATCTAATAAAGGTTTTGAATGAAAAATTATTGAGCCCTAAACAAACAACCAGATTTTCAACACCTGAAAACCCCCTCCCTATCATGATCATACAATGAATCAACATCAGAGTTTTGGGAAAAAATTTCTGATTGTTTGCTTGTTTGGCGTTCTTTGCTTTTCCTGTGTTATCATAGCTCACATAACCACAATAATTACATAACACTTTATAATATATATCTATTTGATGATGCACATATTTTACATTCATATTTTTTTTTGTACATTCAGGACACAATAAGTCTGAAACAATGTCAGACATGTCATTTTCCACTTGATAACAACGATTTTCATTTCATAGAACTCGTGTTGGGGTTGTGGGCATTGTTGTGGATGTTTTTTCTTCTTTTATTTTTGCTAGGCGCTCTTCTCTCATGTCTTTTGCCCTTCTCTGGAGCTGCATAAACCTTTTCTTTGGTTTAGGCATGTTAGTAAATGTCTACAACAAGAAATAAGGGCAAACTAACGGGAAAAACGAAAGCATATTCAGAGCTAAAAATATAACAGTTCTTCTTGTTCTTCTTCTAAAGGAGTCACACAGACACTGATCATGAACGAAGAGGAAGTTCCCGAGACTTACGAAATACATGTATAGTTGCCAGTATACCTATTTTTACCTATTTTATTACGCAAATTCTTAATAAATAACAAATAAAACGTGAAATATAACTATTTTGACATATACTACGCATTGTTTACTACGTGCTCCGAGCACGTGGTGCGCGCAGATGAAGTCAAAGCTATTATAAAATAATAAAATAAAATACTTAGAGGTAAGATTTCGTCATGATACTTCTGGACAATGTTGCCAAAGCGTTGGAAAATTTTTCTCTGTATTTAACTCATTTACCAGAATTTTTCGATTTTCGGCCTCGGAAACTGTATCCTTGCCCCTTAACAAGGACGGTGCAAATGGGATTACTTCTGGAAGGTTCCAAGACCATTTTATGAGTCATTAATACTTACAGTTCTGTCCCGGACATTTCGTTACTAGGACAATTCGGTACCAGGACAATTCGGTACCAGGCTTGTCATTTTTTGAAATGTCTAAATCAGGAAAATATGATATTTCTATATTACATATTATGAACTATTTATATATAATATTACCTAAATACCTAACTACATAGTTTGGTTATTCACTTGTTTACAAATAACATAAACAATCCACCTTACTACTTTATTACTTATTAGTTTGGTTATTCTCTTAGTTTTAAGGTACGTTACCACGAAGATGACATATTCAGTCTTAAATTGAGATGTTTTATAGCCTTAGCATTTTAACTTTTAAATCAGGTTGTGGATGCCTTTGATGAATTGGGTTGATGATGATGATATCCCTCATCCTATTGTCTCTTATTTTGAAAATTCATATATAGGACCAGTGAGAAATATGTTGAAAAATATGTACCAAAAAAATAAATAAACAAATAAATAAACATCAGACATGCTTACCAAGAGACAGAAGAATCTTATTTCAGAAAAATAGAAAGTGGAAGAAAAATCTTGCAAAAGAAAAACAATGTATGGAAAATGATGGAAATAAAAAGCAAGATAGAAAATGGAGAACAAAAGATTATACAATCGAAAGAAAATGAAAAAAAGGGACTTGGAAGAAGGACACTTCAAAATATCAAAAATAAAAAAGCCAAAGTACTTTACTCCTATGCAAAAAAAGATGAATAAAGGGAGATTAGAAACTGGCCCTCTAAGAATTGAAGGACGGTTAACAAATAAAAAAAAAGGAAATATGCAACTTATTAGCAGAAAAATATAAGAGTGAATTCACGCCAAGAATTGCGAATGAGAATAATGAAACTGAAATGAGAGAAGAAAATATTGAATATTTAACAGATATAGATAACAATGAAGCAGATATTGTGCAGGCTATAGGAGAAATTAAAAATGGATCGGCGGCCGGACCAGATGGAGTTCCGGCAATTTTGTTAAAAAAAAAATACACAACTATCGCGAAGCCGCTTGCAATACTGCTAAGACAAAGTGTAGATATGAGCGCGATATATGTTAAACATGAATCAGCATATATAAACCCTATTTTTGAAAGTGGATCAAGACAAGAGGCAAGCAATTATAGACCTGTTAGTCTAACATCACATATTATGAAAGAGTAATAAAAAAGAAAATAATCATTAGGTTAGATATAATTTATTTAATATAGGTCAACACGGTTTTGTGCCCGGAAAAAGTACACAAACCCAACTGATAGCACACTATGAAAACATATACAAAAATATGATAAATGAAAAAGACACAGATGTGATCTATCTAGATTTTGCAAAAGCCCTTGACAAGGTAGACCATAATATATTAGAGATAAAAATGAGAAAGCATAATATTGTGGGAAAGATAGGAAAATGGGTAAAAGAATTTCTGCAAAACAGAAAACAGGTAGTGGTTGCAAATGACGAGAAATCAGATGAAGCTCAGTTAATATCTGGCGTGCTACAGGGTACGGTATTAGCTGCACTGCTGTTTGTTATTATGATCTCAGACATAGACTTTAATGTTAAAGACTGTAATGAGACGTTTTGCCGATGACACAAGAATAAGTAGAGAAATTACTTTTGATGAAGATAGGAACTCATTACAAAGAGATCTAAACAAAGTTTATATATATATATGAATGGGCAGAGATGAATAGGATGGTATTTAACTCCGGTAAATTCGAATCAATAAACTATGGAAACAGAAGGAATGGTATATGCATACAGGGGACCTAATAACAAGACGATCACAAACAAGGAAGCAATTAAAGACCTTGGTGTAATGTTAAACAGGAATATGCTATGTAACGACCAAATAGCAACACTGTTGGCTAAATGTAAAGCAAAATTGGGAATGCTATTCAGACACTTTGAAACAAGAAAAGCTGAACACATGATTATGCTTTACAAAACTTATGTACGTAGTACACTCGAGTACTGCAATGTGATATGGTACCCACACTACCAAAAGGATATTGCACAAACAGAGAGTGTACAAAGATCCTTTACTGCTAGAATAGAAGTTAAGGACTTTGACTACTGGGAAAGACTGCAATTTTTAAGATTGTACAGTCGAGAAAGGAGAAGAGAACACTACGTGATAATACAGGCATGGAAGCAAATCGAAGGAATTACTGAAAACATCATGGAGCTAAAAATATCAGAAAGAGCTAGCCGAGGTAGATTGATAGTACCCAAAATTATACCAGAAAAACTAAGGAAGGCACACAGGACATTAATCCACTATGCACCAGCATCGATAATGCAGCAACTATTTAATGCGCTGCCAGCTCATCCTAGAAACATGTCAGGAGTGAGCGTAGATGGGTTTAAGAATAAGGTCGATAAATACCTAAGATGCATCCCAGACCATCCAAGACTGAAAGATGCAAAATACACCAGAAGATGCATTACCAACTCTGGTGGATATATGGGGTACCTCACACTGAGGGACCTGGGACAACCCAAACATAGAATAAGGCAATAAGGTAAGGCATGTCGTTTTCATAGAAATGACATAGGACAGAGTATCAAGGCAGAAGATTTGGAGATGCCTAAGGGAAAAGCTGTCACTGAAAATATCCACAAGATTGTTACAAGAATTGCATAGGAATGTGGAAGTGGCAGTGAGAAGTTCTGTTGAAGACACGAAGTCTAGAAGTGAAGGCTGGCTTACATTATGGATCTACTGTACACTTAGCCCATTCCTCTTTAATTATATTTTAATGGAAGTGATGTCAGGGAGTGAGGGGTAAGTCAGCTTGGTCGATGATGTATGCAGATGTTGTGGTACCATGTGCTGACCCAAAGGAGCAGATGGAGCAGAAACTGGAGGTATAGAGGAAGGCTTTTGAGGATAAAGGAATGAAAATAAATAGAAGTAAAACAGAATGCTGGCAACTTGGTGCACAGTTAAATGATGGGGAGGGCATGGTGCTGAAATATCTATAGTGGATGAAGTCATATATTTGGGATCTTTGGTGGATGAGACTGGGAGTGGGGAAAGAAAGATTAAGTGCAGCATACAGTCTGGATGGAAATACTGGAGAGATATGTCGGGTGTATTGTGTAACACGAAAGTTCCAGTTGAACTCATGGGAATGGTATATAAAATAGCCTTGAGACCTGCAATGCTGTATGGCATAGAATCTCTCCCAGTCAAGAGGATAGATGAAAGTAGATTGAAAGTTGTAGAGAACAGAATGTTTTGATGGATGTCTGGAGTGAGAAATGAATATATCAGAGGTACGACAGGGGTTACAGAAGCTTCAGAAAAGGTGTAGGGAGCAAGGTTGAGATGGTAGGGACATGTGATGAGTCGGGATGAAGAGTATGTTGGCTGCAAAGTAATGGAGATGGAAGTTCCGGGAAAGAGTCGGAAGGGAAGACCAAAATAGAGGTTAAGAAACTACATCAGGGAGGATATGTGGGAAAACAATGTAGATGACAACGTGATATACGATAGATTGAGCTGGAGGAGACTCACCAAAAACAGCGACCCCATATAAATGTGCTAATAATGCTGTAAAGAAGAAGAAGAAGGATATCAAGTGACCCAAGCGACCTCCCTCCCGGGTCAAAACTTTTTTGGGAGCACAGGTGGCTGTCCTAAGATGCTTTATGTCTTTCAGCAAACGCTGAGTCATGATTATCCGGGCCTTACACGGGGTGAATAGTAATCTGTCCCTAATACAAAAGTACAATAGGCAATACAGCCATTCGCTCTTAAGATTATAACTAAGAAAACGCCTAACAAAGATTTTTGGTCTGAACAAGGAGGTCGAAAAAACTTTCTTGGAATTAAGCTGGTGTTTGTTTAATAGCATAATAATGAAACGGTAGAGCTTTTATCATAGAGAATAGAAAGTAAAAATTCCGAGGATAAAGAAAAATCCCAATAAAAAATGTGAAATAGAATGAAAATGGCAAACAGGTGCCATCCTTTCCCACCTATTTTCCTAAAGCACCCTTCTTTCCCGTCTTTAGTAAAAGTTTCTGGCCAAAATAATTATTTGAAATTTCCAAATTTTTTCTAAAAATCACTGAAATTTCTTGTTATAAGTATAGATATAATATTAAAGAAGAAATAAAATACTTTTCTGAATCATATCCTAATAATATTACTCCTTTCCTTGAAGCAAATGTAAAAAAACAGCACTTTTTAGATAACTACTCAGTAGTTAGTTGCTAAACAGGAGGCATAAAGATGAACAGACAGACGAAGAAAGGAGGCCAGCGAAGAAGAATCGGTAATGCCGACAGAGGTTCTCGTAAGGCCTAGCCCATATACATCAGCGGGCAGTGCAGAGCCGAAATGCTTACTCAGCTTACTTATTGAGAGCCTCAAGGCTTTTGTGATGGATAGCTGTGAAATATATGCAATAATAAGAAAAAGTTATATCAAAGTACTTACAGGAATATGTGCCCCAGTATAGAAACAGTATTGAATTCGATTGGTGTGTTGTCTTTTGCTGATATTTTCCATTTGAGTTGAATACATTTGATAAAGTAATAAAATTATTTTGTAAGGTACAGTATACACACACACACACCCATATATATATATATATATATATATATATATATATATATATATATATATATATAAATACACACAACAACAACAACAACAATCCTTTCCTAGTCCAGTCCTTTGCAGGACAAAGGCCTCAGTTATGTCTTTTTCATGTCTGAGGTTTGTCCATTTTCATCACATATAGCTGTGAAAGAAATAGATATCTGTTTGAGTTTCGAGGTGATGATGGCCGGTTCATCCTTGCCAAGATTCTTGGACATGATGTGTCCTACCATGCTAGTGGTATCTTTAGCTTCATTTCAGAAACAGATCTCCTAAAAGATATTTAACTTATGAAGTGACATCTTTGCTTTTAGGGTTTTAATTGAATATTCTTTTATTTATATTTTTATGTACAATAAACGATATCGGCGTCAATGACCTTAGATGTCAGGATGCCAGAAATCCTCAAATCAATCAATCAATCAATCTTTATTAAACTTCATTTTTGAGGAGTTTTTAATGCGTTTGATTACCCCTTGACTCCCTATGGAATGACTCTCTAGGGAGTCAATGGGACTTCATGGTATTAGGAATACATGAAAATTATAAAATTCAGACTTATTATATTTTAGTTCTTTTCATTTACTATTTTGTTTATATAAGTATAACAAGAAGTAAATTTCTTCGAATTACAATTATATGTATAATAACATGGACGATCGTGTATGCAAGCGCAGCTGTACAGCATGCACTAATGCAAAGAAAGCAAGTAAATAATTGGGAATAAACAAAAATGCAAGGTTCATGTACTGCGTATATAATAAAGGAAACTTATCATGTAGAATATATAAGAATTACATTAGATAAAAGAACAAAATAATGGTTTTGTGAATAAGTGCATGCCAAAAAAGGGTGTGTGCACAGCAAAATTCTGTTTTTTTTTTTTTTTTTTTTTTTTTTTTTGTGAAATATTTGCCAGTATGACTTCAGAAGAAGAGTGACATTACATTTTGCACACTGAATTTTCCCTTTCTTCTTACACGCAATGCATCTTCTTGAAGTTACCAGAGATTCAGTACGATGATTTGTCTTTACTTCCCTTGGTGGGATAGCTTTGCTTCCTTTTGGGGCTAACCCTAGGTCTTTTGAATACATCCTTTCAGGTTTTGCAGTTTTGACAAAGATCTGAACAATAGTTCCTGTGCTGATTTCATAAAATCGCCAGAAAAAATCCAACCCTTTGTTGAAAGCAGCAATAAGAGGTAAATACCACTTCTTTCCTCTAATTGCAGGGTGAAAATCTGACAAAGATCTGTCGAATATGTCGACACCGCTCATGCCTTTATTATATGCTTTTTACTGTGAAAAGTTGTTTAATGTACACTCTTCCTACACCTTTTTGCCCCCGTTTTCTCAGGCCAGTGGGCTTTAGACCTTCGCAATTATCATTCCACGTAACTATTTCAACATTTCCTTCTGATCGATAGTCATAGGATCCCCTTGGCTTCTTTTTCATATCTTAGCAGTAGACAATAGGCAGTGTTTTTTTCTGTCTGATATGATTGTACTAGTGGCTTTTATTTCTTTCCATTTCATACCTAACACTATGTCATAAGAAGTAAATAAATTGTCAAAATACAACCAGTACTTTGTAGGTTCAGTACAAGCAGAAATGCATTCCCGGATTACGCTACTCCCTAAATGTTCCTTGAAAGACTGGTCTTCTGATTAACCTTCATAGATCTTTACATAATAAGGCATCCAGTTGAAATAGCCATGATCGATTATTTTATGTCAAATCGTAATGAGTATTGTCTTATGAATTGCTTGCAGGAATGACGTCAGTCATAAGGCGTAACATATTTGTCAATACTCAGAATTGCATGATAAATTTCAAATTGCCTGATGTTTTCATTCAGAAGATCAGACACAGGTTTCACTTTAGCCATTCTCTCATTACCAAGGTTTGCATTGTCAGCGAAATGAAGAAACTTCTTTATTTACTGAAACCTATTTCTGGTCATAGTTGCAGCAAATGCAGGACATTCAAGATCTTGTACTTTGCTCCAGTACAACATGAGGAGTGAGTAGGTGTATGTGTGAATGTGTGCATGGTATGTTGTATGTCTGAGTACATGCCATGTTATGTGTGAGTGTCATATTTATTTCACGTATATGCATATGTTTGTTTTGAATATATGTGTAAGATGTGTGTGTGTGTGTGTTTGGGTGTGAATGCACCCAATCAAAATTGTGTGTGTTTGCATGTTATGATTTAGTTCATGTACATGCATGTGTTTGTTATGTATATATGTGTAAGATGTGTGTGTGGGAACGCTTTGGTGTGTGTGTGAGCCTAATCTAAACAGAGCAAAGGTAAATAAAATTTTAATTTTCCCACAGAAATACAGAGAGCGATGCTATTATTAATGGTTTTATGTCTTTATGTCTCTAATGATCAATAATATAATGTTTATATTGATACCGGCAAGTCCCAATGACTTCATCGTTAGTCTCTACGGAAAAATAATCTGAATAAAATCAGCTAATACATAAGCAATTGTAATACATTTTTGTAGGGAAGCGTGTATTATGTTTAATTTAGAGGGTAATGAATGCGTATCGGGACATTTTACCATTTTATAGAAAAGAAAATTTAAGTCATATGAAAAGCCATAAAATTTTAGAAAATTATCATTTGGCTTCATAGGGAAGTAGGTTTCATCGATATCTGTAAATTAAAACACTTGAAAGTTAAAATAATCTTGTAGGAAATTTATAAAGATTTTTTTAAAGTTGACTCCATAGGCAGTCAATGGGGCTGCCTGGGTCAAGTTAAGGTAGCCCCACTCAGAAGGGTATATATATATATATATATATATATATATATATATATATATATATATACATAAATGTATATGTATATATACATATATATATGTATATATATACATAAATATATATATATATATATATATATATATATATATATATATATATTTATGTATGTATTTATATATATATATATATATATATTATATATATATATATATATATATATATATATATATATATATATATACTGTATATATAGACGATATCATAAATACAGAGAAAACGGCCAAAGACCATAATAATAATATTCATAAAGTTTTAAAAGCGTTACGACGTAAGGGTATGCAAATAAATTTGTCAAAGTGCAAACTTTTCTGTAAACAGGTCGAATTTTTAGGTCACATAAGAACCCCAGAATTTATTCAACCTTGCCCCAGTAAAGTAGAAGCTATTAGAGATTTCGCCAGGTCACATACCCTCAAGGAAGTAGCTGAGTTCCTTCGGCTCGCTGGTTATTACCGTAAATTCATAAGAGATAGCGAGACCCTCAGATGCTTTAAAGAAGCAGAAAGTAATCAATTGGGGAGTGGAAGAAGAAAGGTCCTTTAACCATTTGAAAGCTGTCTTAAC